>NW_016873132.1:0-598 GCF_001698545.2 Rhinopithecus bieti
AATAAATAAATAAAAATAAATAAAACAAAATTAAACAGCAAGAAAATGAACTAGAAATGAGTAGCAAGAGGAATTTTGGATTTTGAAAACTACACAAACACATGGAAATTAAACAATATGCCCCCGAATGACCAGTGGGTCAATGAAGAAATTAAGTAGGGAACTAAAAATTTACTTGAAACAAATGAAAATGGAAATATGACATACTAGGCCAGGCATGGTGGCTCACGCCTGTAATCCCAGCACTTTGCGAGGCCGAGGCAGGCGGATCACGAGGTCAGGAGATCGAGACCATCCTGGCTAACACGGTGAAACCCCGTCCCTATTAAAAATACAAAAACTTAGCCGGGCATGGTGGCGGGTGCCTGTAGTCCCAGCTAATGGGGAGGCTGAGGCAGGAAATTAATACGAAAATTAGCCAGGCACAGTGACACACACCTGTAGTCTCAGCTACTTGGGATGCTGAGGTGGGAGGATTGCTTGAGACCAGGAAGTAGAGGTTGCAGTGAGCTGAAATCATGCCACTGCACTTCAGCCTGGGTAACAAAGTGAGACTATCTCACAAAAAAAAAAAAAAAAAAAGACAATAATAATAAAA
>NW_016873133.1:0-1425 GCF_001698545.2 Rhinopithecus bieti
TATAAAAGTGAGTGACTTTTCTGGGTAATTTTTCATAAGCCCCTTTACCTTTTTATGTTAGTGTGCTCATACCTCAGTGAGAAATTAACCACAGGTTGTGGATTACTCTTGAATAAATACATCTCTAACATCTCATATACACAAACCAAGTTTATGTGTGGTAACCAAACAACAAACTTGATCTTCACATAAAACCAGTACCCTGATTAGGTACAGATTGTACTGAAGATATAGAGATGCTTTAACATGACAGGTGTATTACTCCATTATCCCACTACTATAAAGAACTACCTGAGACTGGGTAATTTATAAGGAAAAGAGGTTTAATTGACTCAGTTCCACAGGCTGTACAGAAGGTATGGATGGAGAGGCCTCAGGAAATGTACAATCATGGTGAAAGGGCAAACAGGAAGCAAGCAGGTCTTCACATGGCAGCAAAAGAGAGAGATAAGAGGGAAGTGCCACAGACTTTTAAATAATTAGATCTCACAGGAACTCACTCACTATCACAATAATAACAAGGGGAAATTTGCCCCTATGATCCAATCACCTCCCCACAAGTTCTTCCCCAATACTGGTCATTACAATTCAACCTAAGATTTGGGTAGGGACACAGAGCCAAACCATATTATTGTGACCCTGATTCTCCCCAAATCTCATGTCCTTCTCATATTTCAAAACACAGTTATGACTTCCCAACAGTCCACTCAAAGTCTTAACTCATTCCAGCATTAACTCAAAAGCCCAAGTCCAAAATCTCATCTGAGACAAGACAAGTCCCTTCTGCCTATGAGCCTGTAAAATAAAAAACAAGTTAGTTACTTCTAAGATACAATGGAGGTACAGGCATTGTGTAAATGCTCCTATTCCAAATGGGACAAATTGGCCAAAACAAAGGGGCAGTACCCCACTCTCAGTACCAGTTTTCCCTATTAGTCCATTCTCACACTGCTATAAAAAACTGTCTGAGACTGGGTAATTTATAAATAAAAGAGGTTTAATTGACTCACAATTCCACAGGATTTATAAGAGGCATGGCTGGGGAAGCCTCAGGAAACCTACAATCATGGCAGAAGTATGAAGGGGTAGCAAACACATCTTCACATAGCAGAAGGAGAGAGAGGGGGGAAAGAAAGGGCAAGTGCCAGAGACTTTAAACCATCAAATATCATGAGAATTCAGTCACTGTCACAAGAACAGCAATGGAAAAATCCACCTCCATGGTCAAATCACCTATCACCAGATCCCTTCCCCAGCATTGGAAATTACAATTCAACATGAGATTTGGGTGGGGGCACAGAGTCAAACCATTTCAACGGAAGTGCCCAAATTAACTTTCTGAGTGAAGCTGAAAATTTTCTGAAAATTAGGATGGATTATCTCTAAGAAAAACAGATTACTGTTAAAAAATAAAAAATGCCAAGG
>NW_016873134.1:0-232 GCF_001698545.2 Rhinopithecus bieti
AGGCCAGGGTGGCTTAAGATTGCGTCCATCGAAATGAATAGAAAAAAGAAAAGAATTTAATAAAATAAATCACAACAGAAAAACCCCGCAACAGTCCCCACTCCAGCTTTCTGCTCGGGGCTGCTGCCGACCGGATCCTCTCCTCCTCCCTTCATGGGCAGCTTCTGGCCTTCATGGGCAGCTTCTGGAATCCCTGCTTCTCTGGCTGGGTCTGTTCTTCAGTTTGTTCTTC
>NW_016873135.1:0-876 GCF_001698545.2 Rhinopithecus bieti
TACTCTGTTGCCCAGGCTGGAGTGCAGTGGCGCAATCTCGACTCACTGCAAGCTCCTCCTCCCAAGTTCATGCCATTCTCCTGCCTCAGCCTCCCGAGTAGCTGGAATTACAGGCACCCTCCTCCATACCCAGCTAATTTTTTGGTATTTTTAGTAGAGATGAGGTTTCACTGTGTTAGCCAGGATGGTCTCGATCTCCTGACCTCATGATCTGCCCGCCTCAGCCTCCCAAAGTGCTGGGATTAAAGGCTTGAGACACCGCGCCTGGCCCTTTTTTATTTGTTTTTATTTTTTGAGTTGGAGTCGGTCTCTGTCACCCAGGCTGAAGTGCAGTGGCACAGTCTTGCTCACTGCAACCTCTGCCTCCCAGGTTCAAGTGATTCTCCTGTCTCAGCTTCCCAAGTAGCTGGGACTACAGGTGCTTGCCACCATGCCCAGCTAATAATTTTTGTAGTTTTAGTAGAGATGGGGTTTCGCCACGTTGGCCAGGCTGGTCTCGAACTCCTGACCTCAGGTGATCCACCCGCGTTGGCCTTCCAAAGTGCTGGGATTACAGGTGTGAGCCACTATTCCTGGTCCGTAAAGTAACTTTTAAAAATCCTATCTTGCCGGGTGCGGTGGCTCAAGCCTGTAATCCCAGCACTTTGGGAGGCTGAGACGGGTGGATCACGAGGTCAGGAGATCGAGACCATCCTGGCTAACACAGTGAAACCCCGTCTCTACTAAAAAATACACAAAAAACTAGCCGGGCGAGGTGGCGGGCGCCTGTAGTCCCAGCTACTCGGGAGGCTGAGGCAGGAGAATGGCGTGAACCTGGGAGGCGGAGCTTGCAGTGAGCTGAGATCTGGCCACTGCACTCCAGCCTGGGCGACAGAC
>NW_016873136.1:0-230 GCF_001698545.2 Rhinopithecus bieti
AAAGGAAAAAAAAAAAAAAAAAAAAAAAAAAAAATTAAAGCATAGTAAAAGGCAAAAACACAATATGAGGAGACAGAGCAAACATTAGAACCAGACATGGCAAGGTTGTTGGAATAATCAGACTGGGAATGTAAAACAAATATGATTACTACGCTGAGCACTCTAATGGATAAAGTAGACTACGTGCAAGAACTGATGGGCAATGTAAGGAAAGAGATGGAAATCTTAAG
>NW_016873137.1:0-334 GCF_001698545.2 Rhinopithecus bieti
ATGTGGGGAGAGGGTGTATGGGGAGAGGGTGTGTAGGGAGAGGGTGTGTGAGGAGAGGGTGTGTAGGGAGAGGGTGTGTGGGGAGATGGTGTGTGGGGAGAGGGTGTGGGAAGAAGGGTGTGTGGGGAGGGTGTGTAGGGAGAGGGTGTGTGGGGAGAGGGTATGTGGGGAGAGGGTGTATAGGGAGAGGGTGTGTGGGGAGAGGGTGTGTGGGGAGAGGGTGTGTGGGGAGAGGGTGTGTGAGGAGAGGGTGTATGGGGAGAAGGGTGTGTGGAGAAGGGTGTATGGGGAGAAGGGTGTGTGGAGAAGGGTGTATGGGGAGAAGGGTGTGTGG
>NW_016873138.1:0-873 GCF_001698545.2 Rhinopithecus bieti
AACTTCTCTTCTCGCTTCTATTCATTCATTTCATCTTCAGTCACTGGTACGCTTTCTTCCAGTTGATTGAGTGGGCTACTGAAGCTTGTGCATTCGTCACGTAGTTCTTGTGCCATGGTTTTCAGCTCCATCAGGTCTTTTAAGGATTTCTCTACACTGGTTATTCTAGTTAGCCATTCATCTAATCTTTTCTCAAGATTTTTAGCTTCTTTGCAATGGGCTCGAACTTCCTCCTTTAGCTCAGAGAAGTTTGATCATCTGAAGTCTTCTTCGCTCAACTTGTCAAGTCATTCTCCATCCAGCTTTGTTCCGTTGCTGGCGAGGGGGTGCATTGCTTTGGAGGGAGAGAGGCGCTCTGATTTTAGCATGTTCAGCTTTTCTGCTCTGATTTTCCCCATCTTTGTGGTTTTATCTACCTTTGGTCTTTGATGATGGTGATGTACAGATGGGGTTTTGGCGTGGATGTCCTTTCTGTTTGTTAGTTTTCCTTCTAACAGTCAGGACTCTCAGCTGCAGGTCTGCTGGAGTTTGCTGGAGGTCCACTCCAGACCCTGTTTGCCTGGGTAGCAGCAGCAGAGGCTGCTGAACAGCGAATATTGCTGAACAGCAACTGCTGCCTGATTGCTCCTTTGGAAGCTTCGTCTCAGAGGGGTACCCGGCCGTGTGAGGTGTCAGTCTGCCCCTAGGAGTTATCTCCCTGTTAGGCTACTTGGGGTCAGGGACCCACTTGAGGAGGTAGTTTGTGTAAGGGTAAACAGGCTGGAGCCGACCCGGGAATGAAGACACAAGGCAAATGGCAGTGAGAATAGCTTTTATTAGGTCTTGCGGGCGAGGTTCCTCAGTCCAAAGGCGTGGGCCGAGGAAGTCGCGCTG
>NW_016873139.1:0-811 GCF_001698545.2 Rhinopithecus bieti
TCACCCTGATTTGGTAGTTTGAGATTCTAATTTTATAACCTTGGTCACTGGGAGAACCTTGACTGATTCCTATCATTTTAAACAGCCTTTTATAGTCACAGCATCTAGAGAGAGTACATTTCCTCTTCTTTTTCAACATATCACATTTCTTGGCAGAAATAGCTAGCAGAAAGCACCAAAATGTTTATAATGAGGATAAAATCAAAATTTCACACATCAGATTTCTTAGATTATTTCTTCCTGTTAAATCTTTCCCTGTTTTAACTTTATTTTAGTGGCTAACAATTTAACATTTATTTTGACACTGTTCAATCATCTTATGGGATTTTATTGTCAAAGGACATTGGCTCTGGGGTTAAACGTTTTGAAAAGACTTTGTCGGCATAATCATGAAGCTTGGCTGGGTTCAGGCCGTTGTCACCTCCCACTTGAATTCCGAGGATGAACTCCGGAATGGCCTTCCTGCTTTCTCAGCCTCCACTTAACTCGGCTTCTTTCTAAGATTTTCCTTTTTAAAACTGTACACTGTGCTCTTGATTCTGATGTAAAGGTAGTTTGAGGCCAGACTCAGTGTCTCATGCCTGCAATCGCAGCTCTTTGGGAGGCTGAGGTGAGCCTCAAGACCAGCTTGAGCAATATAGTGAGACCCTTGTCTCTACAAAAAAAATTTTTAAAATTAGCCAGGCATGGTGGCGCGTGCCTGTAGTCCCAGCTGCTTGAGAGGCTGAGGTTGGAGGATTGCTTGAGCCCAGGAAGTCGAGGTTGCAGTGAGCTTGGACAACACCAGGGCAACAGAGCAAGACCTTGCCTC
>NW_016873140.1:0-873 GCF_001698545.2 Rhinopithecus bieti
AAAAAAACTCCTTTTATGTGATTGCTCCTTCTTTTGGGAAGCCTATTTAGATAAACCAGAAGTCAAAACTGATGAAAAAGGTACTTGAATTTAATCAGACACAGGAAGAGTATGTCCAAGTTTACGAATGCTAATTATAGTCAACTTGGTCCCACACAAAATCCATTTTATCCAAAGTATCCTTCATGAACCTTATTATGACTTGCTCAAACCTTTGACAACATGTTTAGACTTTCTCTTTGTCCTGTACTTCCTCTTTCTTAAATAATCAGTCATTCATTTAAGGACAAAAATTTATCATAAAAGATTCTTTCTCATTCAAAATTATTTCTTTTTTTAACCTTCCTTACACAAAATACATTTTCATGTCTGTAACTTTCTTTACGTATTTTCTCCTATTTTTTTCTTTCAACCTTTATTTATTTCCTTCATAAATCTATATTTTAAACAACCTTTAGATAACCTCTGAATTAGATGAAATTATTTTTTCTCAATGAAGAATACATTTGTATGCCTTTCTTATAATTTTTCTGTCATTAAAAAATCTCATTTTGGTACACTTTAAATACAGAATTATATATATAATAATTAGTTATAACTCTCAATAACCTTAATTTTTAGCAAGTAATTTTGAACTGTCACATATCAGTATCTGATAGATGAAAACCATTTTACAGCTTTTACAAACCTGTTTCCTCATAACATTATTGTTATATGTATAAATACACCAAATAATGTGATATATTTAGTCTTGTTATAAAATTTTAAGAAGTCAAGAACATATTATTATCAGTAATATATTTTAGTTTTATCTTATTTGGAAATTACCCAGATAGTTAATCTATCACTTAATAAAACATAACATAATTTAAG
>NW_016873141.1:0-875 GCF_001698545.2 Rhinopithecus bieti
CCTTCCTTTTTTTTTTTTTTAATTTTTTGAAGATGCAGTCTCACTATGTGGCCCAGGCTGAAGTGCAGTGGCTATTCACAGGCATGATTATAGCACACTATATCCTCAGTTTTGGGCTCAAGCAATCCTCCCGCCTCGGCCTCCCAAGTGGCTTAGACTACAGGTGTGAGCCACCTTGTGCCCAGCTCTCTCTCAATTTTTTTAAAAATAAAACTTATTGAAAGACTTCAAGTTTTGTTAAAGAAGGATTAACAAGTTAGCGTGTTATGAAGTTAACAAGTTAGCAAGTTAAACCTGTATTTAATAAGTTAGCTAACTTTGGTAATTGGTAGCCTGGAGTCTTGATTGAATTTGTCAAACAATATTTTAATAGTTACTTAACTTCTTTGGTCTTATTTTCCTTATCTGTCAAATGGGGAAAATAACACATGTATCTCAGTGGTGTTTTAAAAGGAAGTGATATTATCCATGTAAAGTGTTTGTTATAGTGCTTTTTGCCTAGTAACTGCTTAATAAATGGAAATATTGTCATTATGAATTGTTACTCATTTTAGAAGAGTGCTTCAAAGAACCCCTATTCCTGTTTCAATGTGGTTCCCCTTATTCTTGAACTATTACGGATGTTTTCTTTTGAAATGAATTGTAGTATTCAAGCACATACCAAAAAGTCTTGTGTTCTTGACTTCCCCATTCTAAATTAGTTTCTTTTCTATTCAGAGATAGGCTAGAAGAAAATTAATGATGATAGAGTCATCTAACCTCTACTATAGGAGAGTGGCAAGTTGAAGAATAAATTATGGAGCCATTCAGACACAAGCCATTCAGACATGAGCTAGTTATTCTAAAGGCGTGTGTGTGTGTGTGTGTGTGTGTGT
>NW_016873142.1:0-596 GCF_001698545.2 Rhinopithecus bieti
TGCACCGCGGCTCCTGTGGCAGCCGCGACTCAGTCACGGTGCGTGAGTCCTGTGGGGCGGGAGTGACTGGGGGCCGCAGGCAGCCCTGCCGCTTCCACCAACCCCCAACTCCCACACCCTGCCCACTGGGTTGGTGCCGCCAGCCCAGACAAAGCCTTTTGGTGATATGGAGAAACACCCCCATCAGCGCCACCCCCCTAGGGCAAAGCAGTGGGGAGTGGAACTGAGAGACCCCCGCCCTGGAGTCTCTCCCGCCTCCCCGGATCCCTGTGCACAGCAGTTTTGGGGATCTGAATCCGCCTTCTGTACCACACCCAACCCCCGCTCCGCCTCTGCAGCCACCTGCAGGCCCTCAGCGCACTCCTCAAAATCTATTTCTGCTCTGTTTACCCAACACCACGTGCAGGAAACTCCCTTGAAATTCCCAGGCCTTTCCCAGAATGCCTCAGTTCCTTTTCTTAAAATTCCCACTGTCCACAAAGATTTCCTTTGAAATTTTCCATAATTCCAGTGCCTTTCCATAGATTACTTTTTTTTTTGATGCTGCTGCACAAATTAAACTTTCCATAGATTCTGAATCTTTCCTGATATTATTA
>NW_016873143.1:0-875 GCF_001698545.2 Rhinopithecus bieti
AAAAGAAAAAGTGAGGTTGTTGGACATTCTGATCAGATGTGGTGAAGTGAGGAGAGTGAGGATTCTAGAGCAGCAAGCTCTTCGTACACCAAATCTAGCCCACCTACTTTTATACAACCTGTGAGCTAAGAGTGGTTTTTACATTTTTAAGTGGTTGGAAAAAACTCAAAAGAATATCTTGTAACATGTGAAAATGACATGGCATCCAAATTTTAGCACTCACACAATTTGACTGGAATACAGCCCTGCCCATTTGTTACATATTGTTCAATAGCTGTTTTCATCCTGCAGCAGCAGTTGAGTAGTTGCAGCAAAGAGTGTACGGCTTGCAGAGCTTCACATATTTCTATAAATAGTCCTTTGTAGGAAAAGCTTACTGACCACTAGTCTAGGTGACTTGTAAGTTTCTGGCCAGTGTCACTGGATAGGAAGGGGCGTCCTCAACTGAGATGGAGAACAGAGGAGGAGGAGCAGGTTGAGAGGAAAGAGGAGCACGGTGATTGTGAGGTTCCTGTGGATCACCTAAGGAGAGAAGCTCAGCAAACAGCTGGGTATTAGGCACCCGAGCTCAGAGAGAGGCCCCACTGTAGATGAGTAGGTGAATATCGCCATTCTTCCACTACTCCAGAAGTGAATTTCCAAATTTCCAGAGTCTCTTCCCATTAATTTGGTAAGGGGCTTAAAGCTCCAATTTTATCTTCACTCTCAGTAGTTGGTTTAGAAATAAAGTCTTACTGTCTTATAGAATCCTCAAGACATGGCACGGGGTGGATGAAGACTAGAGGGCTTTTAAGAATTTGAGAAGCTGGAGTTATCTACAGTTTAGTCTGCCATCTTACTAGGATGTAAGGGCTTATGGCTGTTCAAAAGCTGCA
>NW_016873144.1:0-875 GCF_001698545.2 Rhinopithecus bieti
TGGTGAAACCCCATCTCTATTAAAAATACAAAAAAATTAGCTGGGCGTGGTGGCAAGCGCCTATAATCCCAGCTACTCGGGAGGCTGAGGCAGGAAATCACTTGAACCCAGGAGGTGGAGGTTGCAGCGAGCCGAGATTGCGCCTGGGCAACAGCAGCGAGACTCCGTTTTAGGAAAAAAAAAAAGAAAGTCTCAAATCAATAATCTAAACTCCCACCTCAAGAAACTAGATAGAGAGCAAAATAAACCCAAAGGAGAAAGAAAATAATAAAGTGCAGAAATCAATTAAACTGAAAACAGAAAGACAATAGAAAAAGTCAATGAAACAAAAGCTTGTTCTTTGAAAAGATCGACAAAACTGACAAACCTCTAGCAAGTCTGACAAATACGAAAACGAATTTTTTTTGTTTTTGTTTGAGACAGGGTCTCGCTCCGTCACCCAGGCTGGAGTGCAGTGGCGCGATCACAGTTCACTGAAGCCTCAACTTCCTGGGCTCAAGCAATCCTCCCGCCTCAGCCTCCTGGGTAGCTGGGACTACAAGCATGGGCCACCTACCCAGCTAATTTTTGTATTTCTTGTAGAGATGGCGTTTTACCATGTTGCCCAGGCTGGTTTCGAACTCCTGGGCTTAAGCAATCCACCAGCCTTGGCGTCCCGAAGTGCTGGGATTACAGGCATGATATCACATGCCCAGCCTGATACATTTTTAGTATCACGAAACAAAATTATCATTATAGCACCTAAAGATATCAAAAGGATAATAAAGAAATACTATGAACAATTCTACAAACATAAATTTGACAACTTAGATGAAATGGGTCAATTCATTGGAAAGTATACATCCATTATAAAATACGTAATTTGAATAGTCCTG
>NW_016873146.1:0-872 GCF_001698545.2 Rhinopithecus bieti
TATGTATACTTGTGCCATGTTGGTGTGCTGCACCCATCAACTTGTCAGCACCCAAGAGAAGGGGACTTTTGAGTGGGCACCTAAGAGAAGAGCCTTCCAAGCAGAAGGACAGCAGGTGCCAAGGCCCTGGCAGCCATGCGAGGTCTGAGAAACAGGCAGCCAGGTGTGGCTGGGGCACAGGTGGCGGGGAGAGAATCAGAACATGAGGTCACGGGTATGGGGGACACATGGCACCCAGCAGGTCAGGGCCTCACATCACTCAGGGTCTAAGCTGAGAATGACGTGGCCAATGTGCTTGTAAAGCATCCTGCTGGCTGTCGAGGGAGTGGGTCAGGGTGAGCCGTTTTCCCATGTGTCTGCTGCATGCTGGGAACCTAGCTGGGTGCTGGGGAGAGAAGATACAGGTGCACACTAGATGCTTGTTCCCATGGTGCTTGCAGAGGTCTGGAGCCACCGCTGTCTCCTCCATCTGACCCGCTCATCCTTGGTGCTTAACCAAGTGTCACCTCCCTGAGGGAGTCACCGTCTCGTTTCCTTTTTTTCTTTTCTTTCTTTCTTTCTTTCTTTCTTTCTTTTTTTTTTTTTTTGAGACGGGGTTTTGCTCTTGTTGTCCAGGCTGGAGTGCAGTGGTACGATTTCGGTGCACCACAACCTCCGCCTGCTGGGTTCAAGCAATTCTCCTACCTCAGCCTCCTGAGTAGCTGGGATTACAGGCATGCACCACCACACCCGGCTAATTTTGTATTTTAGTAGAGATAGGGCTTTTCCATGTGGGTCAGGCTGGTCTCCAATTCCCGATCTCAAGTGATTCACCCGCCTTGGCCTCCCAAAGTGCTGGGATTACAGGTGTGAGCCATCGTGCCTGGCCTTTT
>NW_016873147.1:0-578 GCF_001698545.2 Rhinopithecus bieti
GAGGTCAGTATCTCTGATGAGTATCGATGGGAAAATCCTCAATAAAATACTGGCAAACCGAATTCAGCAGCACATCAAAAAACTTATCCACCAGGATCAAGTCAGCTTCATCCCTGGGATGCAAGGCTGGTTCAACATACACAAATCAAAAAACATAATCTATCACATAAGCAGAATGACAGACAAAAACCACATGATTATCTCAATAGATGCAGAAAAGGCCTTTGATAAAATTAAACCTCTTTTCTTGTTAAAAACTCTCAATAAACTAGGTATTAATGGAACATATCTCAAAATAATAAAAACTATTTATGACAAACTTACCCAACCAATATCATATTGTTTGGGCAAAAGCTGGAAGCATTCCTGTTGAAAACTAGTACAAGACAAGGATGTCCTCTCTCACCACTCCTATTTAACATAGTATTGGAAGTTGTTGCCAGGGCAATCAGGCAATAGAAAGAAATAAAAGGTATTCAAATAGGAAGAGAGGAAGTCATATTGTCTCTGTGTGCAGACAACATGATTGTATACTTAGAAAACTCCATCATCTCAGCCTAAAAACTTCTGAAACTGAC
>NW_016873148.1:0-1523 GCF_001698545.2 Rhinopithecus bieti
AAAAAAGAAACCCTTGTAATGTTTATTATATTAAAAAATTCAGATTCCCCCTGTAGTGCAAAACTTCATCATAACAATTCTGCGTAAAGAAAGTTTGTTCTGGACCTTGGTCAATAACAAAGAAACAAACTCATTTATTTAATGGCTACAGTCCAGGACCAGTACAGGTCACCTCCCAGTGGTGTGTGTGTGGTGGTGGCGGGGGTGGGGGGCTGTTGCCAAGTGTGACAATATATGCAGATGTCCACTATGAGGAATGAAAATCATCAAATATAAGGTGATTTCTTCATCTTATACTTCTCTTGTTTAAGGAAAATCTTTTGATGAGACTGTCCTCAAACATTAAACCATGATCAGTGACTTATAAACAATTTAATTTTTGATACAGATACGAGATCATGAGGCTTTCTAGAAAACACACACTCTCTCCAACTCTGTCTTAGTCCATTTAGGTAGCTATGACAAAACACCATAAACTGGTGGCTTATAAACCACAGCGACTGACTCCTCACAGTTCTGGAAGCTAGAAGTCTGAGATGAGGGTGCTGGTGGCCCTCGCCTAGGTTGCAGACTGCCAACTTCTCGTAGTCTCCTCACATGGCAAGAGGGCGAGGGTCTCTCTGGGGCCTCTTGTATAAGGTCGATAATCCCGTGATGAGGGTAGAAACCTCCCAAAGGTCTCATCTCCGAATTCCATCACCTTGGGGGTTAGGATTTTGACACAGGAATTTTTGGGGAACACATTCAGACCTTAGCACTCTGTGTCTCTCTGTCTCTCTCTCACACATATACACATAAGTGATTAAAAAAAAAAAAACTCTAATGGCAGAATTGAATTTGGGGGTAAGTCCAACTTTTAACAGATGTTTCCAAGAAGTAGCCAAAACAACAAAAGTGAAAAAATGTGGGGAACAGAATAGTTAGATAAGTGGTTCTCATCTCTGGCCGCATAGTGCAGTCACCTAGGGAGCTTTATTTTATTTTTTCTTTAATTTTTTTTTTTTTGTAGAGACAGGGTCTTGCTATGTTGCCCAGGCTGGTATTGAACGCCTGGGCTCAAGTGGTCCTCCCCCTTTGGCTTCCCACAGTGCTGGGATTATAGGTGTTAACCATTGCGCCTGGCTGGCCTGGAGAGCTTTAACACATGCTGATGCCTAGGTCTACCAGCAGAGATTTGATTTCATTGATCTGGAGTATGACCTGGGTATCAGAAATTTTAAGAACTTGCCAGGTCATTCTAATGTGCAGCTAAAGTTAAGAACCCCTGAGTCAGACTATCAACATACTAACACTTTTTATTTGGCTTTAAAAGTGAAAACTAAATAAAATAAAAATCAGATCTTCTAAATAGCAGGTTAACAGTAAAACCACTATATTTTTTCTGGCCTTCTTGAAACTGTAGTACCTTTTCTTCTTTGAGGAGGCAGGATTGCAATTGAGAGAAACAAACAGTACAAATAAGAGTATAACGTGACAGCTCTCTTCAAAGGTGCTGTTTTTTTCCGCCTCAAAAGAAATAAAGA
>NW_016873149.1:0-873 GCF_001698545.2 Rhinopithecus bieti
TCAATGAAATAAAACAGGACACAAACAAATGGAAGAACATTCCATGTTCATGGAAAGGAATAATCAATATCGTGAAAATGGTCATACTGCTCAAGGTAATTTATAGATTCAGTGCTGTCCCCATCAATCTACCAATGACTTTCTTCACAGAATTGGAAAAAAATACTTTAAAACTCATATGGAACCAAAAAAGAGCCACATTGCCAAGACAATCTTAAGCAAAAAAACAAAGCTGGAGGCGTCACGCTACCTGACTTAAAACTATATTACAAAGCTACAGTAACCAAAACAGCATGGTACTGGTACCAAAACAGAGAAATAGACCAATGGAACAGAACAGAGTCCTCAGAAATAACACCACACATCTACAACCATCTGATCTTTGACAAACCTGACAAAAACAAGCAATGGGGAAAGGATTCCATATTTAATAAATGGTACTGGGAAAACTAGCTAGCCATATGTAGAAAACTGAAACTGTATCCCTTCCTTATACCTTATACAAAAATTAATTAAAGATGGATTAAAATTTTAATGTCAGACCTAAAACCATAAAACCCTAGAAGAAAATCTAGGCAATACCATTCAGGACATAGGCATGGGCAAGGACTTCATGACTAAAACAACAAAAGCAAGGGCAACAAAAGCCAAAATAGACAAATGGGATCTAATTAAACTGAAGAGCTTTTTTCTGCATGGCAAAAGAAACTGCCATCAGAGTGAACAGGCAACCTACAGAATGGGAGAAACTTTTTGCAATCTACCCATTTGACAAGGGGCTGATATCCACAATCTACAAGGAACTTTAACACATTTACAAGAAAAAAACAAACAACCCCATCAAAAAGTGGGCAAAGGACATGATCAGATACT
>NW_016873150.1:0-724 GCF_001698545.2 Rhinopithecus bieti
TTTTTTCGGCCCCTTTCTTCTCACCTCTCCTTCTGAAACTTTCATTATACATGTGTTGATATGGTTGATGATGTCCCATAGGTTTCTGAGGCTGTCTCTCTCCCTGTCTCTGTCTTTTTACATCTTTTCTTTCTGTTCCTCAGACTGGGTTGTCTCAATAGTCTTCTTTTCAAGTTTGCTGGATCATTCTTCTACAAGCTCAAATCTGTAATTAAGCCTCACTACTGACCTTTTCATTTTAATTATTGAACTTTTAAACTCCAAAATTTCTACATATTTCTTTTTAATAGCCTCTATCCCTATTTAGTGAGACATCATTCTCATACTTTCATTCTTTGAAAGTATTTTAAATAGCTAATTTATATTCTTCGCTTACTGATTCCAATATCTGGGCTGGTTCAGCAATAGTTTACATTGAATGCTTTTTGCTTCTGTGTATGAGCCAAACTTGTTTCTTTGTATGTCTGGTAACTTTTTATTAAGAACCGGACATTTGAAAAGTATAATGCTGTAACATTTGAAATAATATTTGTCCCTTCCCTAAGATTTGTAGTTTTGTTTCTGCATGCTTGTTTAGTAACTTTCTTGAACTAATTTTGTAAAGTTTGTATTCTTTTAATTTTTGGCTAATAAAGTCTTTCCTTGGCTAGCTTAGTGGTTAGCTAATGATTGAACAAAATTTATTTTGAATGCCTGGAACCACTAAGTCTCCCAACCTTTGCTT
>NW_016873151.1:0-793 GCF_001698545.2 Rhinopithecus bieti
TATAAAACAGCTTTGTCCCTCCTTTCCTGTTGGCTAAGTTCCATTCATTGCTGCGTATCTATTGTTTCTTGGGAATATGTTCTACTTTCCTCTTTGCAACTCGAGAATGGTTTGTGTTTTTCTATTGTACTCACAACTCCCAAGCATATGCCATCCATTATACTCACATCAAAACTTTTTTAATAGAGTCTCATAATATTTGTTACTTGTCTTTTTCTTCAATGAAAGTAATTTCATAAAACAAAACCTGGTATTCATGTGGAATGAATGGAGCCAAAATATATATATATGTATATATATGTGTGTGTGTGTATATATATGTGTATATATATACACAATACATGTATACAAAATTTGTTGGTCAGGCATGGTGGCTCATGTTTGAAATCCCAGCACTTTGGGAGGCTGAGGCTGCCAGATCACCTGAGGTCAGGAGCTCGAGACCCGAATGGCCAACATGGCGAAACCCCATCTCTACTAAAAATACAAAAAAAAAAAAAAAAATTACCAGGCGTGGTGGCGTGTACCTGTAGTCCCAGCTACTTGAGAAGCAGAGGCATGAAAATCACTTGAACCCAGGTGGCCGAGGTTGCAGTGAGCCACGATTGAGCCACTGCACTCCAGTCTGGGCAACAGAGTGAGATTCCATCTCAGTTTTAAAAATATACTATATAGAGAGAGTATATTTTTTTAATTGAGATGGAGTCTGACTTAATATATATATATATATGTATTATATATTTACATGTTATATATTATATATAAAACACTCTGTCCCTCCATATAATATAAA
>NW_016873152.1:0-876 GCF_001698545.2 Rhinopithecus bieti
TCAAAACTGAAAAGAAGCGTTCTGAGAAACTGCATTGTGATGTGTCAATGCAACTCACAGAGTTACACGTTTCTCTTCAGTGATCAGTTTGCTAACACAGTTTTCTTGAAATCTGCAATGGGATTCTTCTCAGCGCAATGAAGCTTCCGGTGACAAAGGAAATATCCTCAGATAAAAGCGGGAAAGAAGCTTTCTGAAACATTTCTTTCTGATATGTGACTTCATCTCCCAGAGTTACACTGCTATTTCATGGAGCCTTTTGCTAGCAGTGTGTTTGTGGATTCTGAGAACTGATATTTCGGATGGGTTTGAAGAGTGAAAGGACAAAGGTAATATCCTGAAAGAAAAACCGGAATGAAGTCTTCTGAGAAACGGCTTTGTGATGTGTGAATTCATTTCACAGTGTTACACCACTCTTTCATGGAGGAGTTTATTAGCACTGATTTTGTGGAATCTCAGAAGTGATATCTCAGATGTCGTTTAATCCCATGGTAAATAAAGAAGTATCCTCAGACAAATCTGCAGAGAAGACTTCTCAGAAACTTCTTTTTGTGGGTGAATTCAGCTCACAGAGTTACATCACGGTTTTATTTCAGAAGCTTGCTAACAGTGTTTTCGCAAAATCTGCTATAGGACACATGGGGGCGCTCCGAGACCACAAATAACCTCAACTCACAAAAGAAAGAAGCTTTCTGAGAAACTACTTTGTGATATGTGAATTAAACTCACTGAGTTACACCTGTATTTGGTGGAGCCGTTTGCTAGCCCTGTGTTTGTGGAATCTGAGAACTGATATTTCGGATCCCTTTGAAGACAATAGGGCCAAAGGAAATATCCTCCAATAAAATGAGAAAGAAACTTTCTGAGAAACTTCTT
>NW_016873153.1:0-877 GCF_001698545.2 Rhinopithecus bieti
AAGTCTCATATTTAAGTCTTTAGTCCATCTTGAGTTAATTTTTGTATATGGTGAGATATAGGAATCATATTTCACTCTTCTACATGTTCCCCTGGGTAATATAAGCCAAGCACAAATCCCACAGCTACTAGTGTAGGTGACTCACTCCTGCAAGAACCACCTCCTAGCTGGAAGCCAATAGGCACAGCCTATTACAACATCTGCTGGCAAAATAACACAACATTTGGGAAGGAGAAAACTTTTGTCTTATCTCAGCTAACACCATACCCACATCACCCCAGCTAATTAGAAGGTCTTGAGTGTGTTCACAAACCCAGTACATTGCTAGTACAGTTGGCATTTGAGGAAATCACCACACTAAGCCTATTTATAACTGAGTAAATCTTACAGAGTCTATATCACTCTCTTGCCCCTCCCATCAGAGGTTGTGCTTGCATTTGCTGCTGGGAGACCAGAGCACAGTTAGGCCCACTCAACATTGCCCTCCTTTGTAGCAAAGAATGGAACCCAAACACTGTACATCTCTCAGACCTTCCCACAGCCCGAGGCATCAGAGATTTCCAGTTGGCTGACAAAGATATCAATCATCAATTATCCTCAGAAGGAAGAGCCGATATTACAGGTGAATAATCATAGGCCAAATGGACTGTTAAAGAGAGAGCAATGGAGCTTATTGGTCAATTCATAAGAAGAATCTACAACTCACAAACACGCACACACACACATACACACACACAAATAAAGTAAAAAGAAGCTGGCAGGGGTAAAACCCTGAGAGACTTAGTAATCCATGGAAAGGGCAGGTAGGAGTGTTCTCAGCCTCCCTACCCAATTTGGCAGTCTGCTGGGATCTGAAGTCAAGGTGACCTTCTTTGAC
>NW_016873154.1:0-875 GCF_001698545.2 Rhinopithecus bieti
TTTTTTAAGACAGGGCCTCTCTCTGTCACCCAGGCTGGAGTACAGTGGTGCTGTAATCTCGAACTCCTGGGCTCAAGTGATCCTCCTGCCTCAGCCTCCTGAGTAGCTAGGATTATAGGTGTGTGCCACAACACCTGGCTAATTTTTTTGTTTTGTAGAGACAAGGTCTCGCTATGTCACCCAAGCTGGTCTCGAACTCTTGGCCTCGAACAATCCTCTCGGCCTTCCAAAGCATTGGAATTACAGGTGCGAGCCATGACAGCCAGCATTTGGCCATTTAGAACACTTTGTCGTGAGCTCTTGGACCTGGCCAGCTCCAAATGTTATCCCTTCCTGCTCCTTCTCCCTGCCTTCTCACCCTAGAGAGATACGCGGGCTGATTCCATTCCCAAAGGAGTGACCGAATGATTCTTGGATTCAGAGCAGCATAGGAATAAATACTAGGAATATGTTCTTTACATCTCTGGCTAGGCAAAAAATACATACATACATATGTGTGTCTGTGTGTGTGTGTGTGTGTGTGTATGTATTTATATCCGAGGTGGGCAGATCACAAGGTCAGGAGTTCGAGACCAGCCTGACCAATGTGGTTTCGCTCTTGCTGCCCAGGCTGGAGTGCAATGCATGATCTCCAATCACTGCAACCTCTGCCTCCCAGGTTCAAGTGGTTCTCCTGCCTCAGCCTCCCAAGTAGCTGGGATTACAGGCATGCACCACCACGCCCAACTAATTTTGTATTTTTAATAGAGATGGGGTTTCACTGTGTTGGTCAAACTAGTCTTGAACTCCTGACCTCAGGTGATCTGCCCACCTCGGCCTCCCAAAGTACTGGGCTTACAGGCGTAATACTGGGATTACACCCAGCCATAATCATA
>NW_016873155.1:0-598 GCF_001698545.2 Rhinopithecus bieti
AAAAAAAAAAAAAAAAAAAAAAAAAAAGAAAGAAACTGTAGTATGTATCACCGTGGAATACTACACAGCCATAAAACAGAAAGAAATTATGTTTTTTGCAGAAACACAGATGTAGCTGGAAGTCATTATCCAAATTAATGCAGGAGAAGAAAACTGAATTCTACATGCTCTCATATAAAAGTGGGAGCCAAACATTGAGTACACATAGCTAAACAGTTGGGAACAGTAGACGTTGGGGACTACTAGATGGCAGAGAGAATGGGATGCCTGAGAATTTTTAAAAACTACCTATTGGGTACTATGCTCATTATCTGGGTGATGGGATCATTAATACCCCAAACCTCAGGGTCATGCAATATACTCTTGCAACTAACTTGCACATGTACCCCTTGAACCTAAAATAAAAGTTGAAAAAAATAGTTTAGTATCATTTTAATCTCCATCGGCTTTATAGTGATGTCCACTTTTCATTTTAGATATCAGTAATTAGTGTCTTCTGTTTTCCTTTATTTCCCAAATTCTAAAGTCTTTTTGATCTTCTGTTATTTAAATTTTTTTTGAGAGTGTCCATTAGTTTTCTTTTAGGGTAGTTTTGTTT
>NW_016873156.1:0-292 GCF_001698545.2 Rhinopithecus bieti
ACAGACTGGGGCTCCCTGAGGACGGGGCTGTTTCTCCTCAGACTGGGGCTCCCTGAGGACGGGGCTGCGTCTCCCCCTCAGACTGGGGCTCCCTGAGGACAGGGCTGCGTCTCCCTCAGATTGGAGCTCCCTGAGGATGGGGCTGCATCTCCCTCAGGTTGGAGCTCCCTGAGGTTGGGGCTGCGTCTCCCTCAGACAGGGGCTCCCTGAGGACGGGGCTGCGTCTCCCCACAGACTGGGGCTCCCTGAGGACGGGGCTGTTTCTCCCTCAGACTGGGGCTCCCTGAGGACG
>NW_016873157.1:0-216 GCF_001698545.2 Rhinopithecus bieti
TCAGATTGGAGCTCCCTGAGGATGGGGCTGCATCTCCCTCAGGTTGGAGCTCCCTGAGGTTGGGGCTGCGTCTCCCTCAGACAGGGGCTCCCTGAGGACGGGGCTGCGTCTCCCCACAGACTGGGGCTCCCTGAGGATGGGGCTGTTTCTCCTCAGACTGGGGCTCCCTGAGGACGGGGCTGCGTCTCCCCCTCAGACTGGGGCTCCCTGAGGACA
>NW_016873158.1:0-1523 GCF_001698545.2 Rhinopithecus bieti
TAAGGGATCTTAAAGAAATTCAAAAACAGGATCTAATTACCAAATATTTTTGTTTTTTGAGATGGAGTCTCGTTCTGTTGCTCAGGCTGGAGTGCAATGGCATGATCTCGGCTCACTGCAACCTCCACCTCCCGGGTTCAAGCGATTCTCCTGTCTCAGCCTCCCGAGTTGCTGGGATTACAGACATCCACCACCATGCCCGGCTAATATTTTATTTTAGTAGAGATGCGTTTTCGCCATGTTCGTCAGGCTGGTCTTGAACTCCTGACCTCAGGTGATCCGCCCCCACCTCGGCCTCCCAAAGTGCTGGGATTACAGGCGTGAGCCACCGTGTCTGGCCCATCCTTGTACTCTTATAGCCTCTGGCATACTCATAGTAGCCTGAAGTGAAGTTCAGCGATCAAAATTATAAAGACCATTTGACATTAGACCAGTTGTACATAGCCCTGGCTTTTACTCAAGTAGTGGTAAGTTGGGTTAAAATGATTTCTTGTGAGTCATTGATTATCCAGGAAAGATATCATTAAAAATCTATGAGTGACTTTGTATTTCAGTTGACATTAATATCAGCTTGTTTAGAAAGCACTTTTTTCCACAGTAGAAATTAAAAATAGTGAAAACAATGTATAGTAACAAACCTCCAAATGTTTAAAAGTTCATGTAATTACATTTATGCCATGAAATCTTTTGATAGTTACATAAATTTAAATATATTAATGGATGATGTCAGTGGTAGTGACAGGGAAAGGACCTTAAAAAATCTGCTTATCAATAAAAGCATTGACAACACTGGCAAATTGTTAAAATCCAGTTTTCCAGAATTCTGTTAGGCAGGAAAATAGGGTGTGGAAGTAGGGAACATAAGACCAATTCATACTTCAGCTATGGCAGGAAATATCATCTCCACAGGGCATAGGCCAAGTGAATAACTTTGTAACTTTACTTCATCCTCTTCATTTACATATGGTGTACCCAAGTAACCAATGGAATCCTCTAGAGGGTATTTAAACTCCCTAAAATTCTGTAATGGGGCCCTTGAGCCCCTATGCTCTGGCCCGCTCCCACACTGTGGAGTGTACTTTAATTTTCAATAAATCTCTTCATTCCTTCCTTGCTTTGTTTGTGCGTTTTTTTCAATTCTTTGTTCAAGACACCAAGAACCTGGACACCCTCCAATGGTGACATCTGGAACTTAATGAAAGGTTTTCAATAATCCAAATAGTGTTTATTTAGCCAGGTGCGGTGGATCTCACCTGTAATCCCAGCATATTGGGAGGCTGAGGCAGGCAGATGACCTGAGGTCAGGAGTTTGAGACCAGCCTGGCCAATGTGGTGAAATCCCTTCTCTACTAAAAATACAAAAAGTATCCAGGTGTGGTGGCAGGAACTTGTAATCCCAGCTACTTGGGAGGCTGAGGCAAGAGAATTGCTTGAAACTGGGAGGTGGAGGTTACAGTGAGCTGAGACTGCGCCATTGCACTCCAGCCTGGGCAACAAGGGCGAAACTCCATCTCAATAAATAA
>NW_016873159.1:0-876 GCF_001698545.2 Rhinopithecus bieti
GCCACTGCGCCCGGCCTATATTTGGTTCTTAAGTTATTTTAGTCATATCAGAATCATTTCAAAAAACAATATGTTAAGTTAGCTTTCCATAGACAGTAGACAGTTACAAGAGTATACCAAATACTTTGTGTACCAAAGGTAATTTAATAGTAAAACAAGTAACTTAGTAATAAAACATCTCAGTTTTCAATGATAAGCCTTTTCAAAAATAATTGAAAATTAGTTCCAGGTAGGATCTGTGATGTTATTGTCACATATTCATGAGTGGAAAAGCAGCCACGAAATAGTGACAAGAGTGTAACAGTAGAAGAAATGGATTAAGAACTTTACTCCAAAGAACTTTGACTGTCTATATAAATTAAATAACCTTCAAAATGCTATTGACCCTTGAAAAGTAATACCAGTTGTACTGACAATATTAGTGGATTTTTTTCACTTTGTGTAAATCTACAAATTGTGAAGCTCTGTGCAGTGCTTTAAAATCACACGTAAATCACACTTTGGGTGGCTGAGACGGGCAGATTGCTTGAGCCCAGGAGTTCAAGACCAGCCTGGGCAACATGGTGAAATCCTCATCTCTACAAAAAATACAAAAAATTAGCTGGACATGGTGGTGGACGTCTGTGGTCTCAACTATTCTGGGAGCTGAAATGGGAGGATTGCTTCAGCCTCGGGAAGTGGATGTTGCAGTGAGCCAAGATAGCGCTGCTGCACTTCTGCCTGAGTGACACAGTGAGACTCTGTTTCAAAAATAAAACAGAATAAAAGCACACCTAAATCAAAGATCGAAAATCTAGTTTCAGACCTTTTTTTTTTTTTTGCCTAAGAAGCTTGCTTCAAAAGAAATAAGTATTTAAAATATTTTATTTTATTTTT
>NW_016873160.1:0-875 GCF_001698545.2 Rhinopithecus bieti
CAGCCTGATGATGCAGTAGACAAGAAAAAAACATTTTTTTTGAGGAGAAATTCAACCGGGCTGCAGAAATTTGCATAAGTAGCAAGGAGTCTAATGTTAATCCCCAAGACCGTGGGGAAAAAGTCTCCAGGCCATGTCAGAGACCTTCATGGCAGACCCTCCCATCACAGACCCAGAGACCCAGGAAGAAAAAAGTGGTTTTGTGGGCCAGGCCCAGGGTCCCTGTGCTATGTGCAGCCCAGGGACTTGGTGCCCTGTGTCCTAGCTGCTCCAGTCATGGCTGAAAGGGGCCAACGTGGAGCTCAGGCTGTGGCTTCAGAGGGTGGAAGCCCCAAACCTTGGCAGTTTCCATGTGGTGTTGAGCCTGTGGCTGCATAGAAGTCAAGAATTGAGGTTTCGAAACCTTTGCCTAGATTTCAGATGTATGGAAATGCCTGGATGCCCGGGCAAAAGTTTGCTGCAGGGGCAGGGCCCTCATGGAGAACCTCTGCTAGGGCAATGCAGAAGGGAATTGTGGAGTCAGAGCCGCCACACAGCATCCCCACTGGGGCACTGCCTAATGGAGCTGTGAGAAGAGAAGCACCATCCTCCAGACCCCAGAATGGTAGATCCACTGACAGCTTGCACCGTGCAGCTGGAAAAGCCACAGACACTAAATACTAGCCCATGAAAGCAGCTGGGAGGGAGGTTGTACCCTGCAAAGCCACAGGAGTGGAGCTGCCCAAGACCATGGGAACCCACCTCTTGCATCAGTGTGACCTTGAGTCAAAGGAGATCATTTTTGAGCTTTAAAATTTGACTGCCCTGCTGGATTTTGACTTGCATGGGCCCGGTAGCCCCTTTGTTTTGGCCAATCTCTCCCATTTAGGATGGCT
>NW_016873161.1:0-2402 GCF_001698545.2 Rhinopithecus bieti
CCATCCATCCATCCATCCATCATCCATCCACCCACCCACCCACTCACCCACCCACCCACCCACCCATCTATCCATCCATCCATCCGTCCATCCATCCATCCATCCATCCATCCATCCATCCATCCATCCATTATCCATGCATCCATCCACCCACCCATCTATCCATCCACCCACCCATCCATCCATCCATCCATCCATCTTCTATTATCTGTCTATCTCTGTCTGTATCTATCCAACCCATCCACCTCTCCATTTGTCACTATCTAGCTGTCATTCTTTCTCTGGAGGCCTGGCTAGTGCCTTTGGGGATATACTGTCTTCTGAAATACTCTTAGGTACCACTCTGAGAAGCATGGGGAATGTGGGGTACCCCGGTAGACTGCTCCTGTGCTGGGGGGCCTTTCACCCTGCACTGTAGTGAGAGTGTCTGGGGAAGAAATGTCCTTCTGCAGCTGGTCATGGGATGTGACCACAAGCCCTTTCCATGGAGGACCATGTGGGACCAGGGACCTCTTGGAGCACCTGGAGCCCTTGCTCACTCCCATGCTCCTGACTGGGGCTCTGCCCCTCATGCATCTCAGCCTCCCCATCCCCGAGCCAAGGAGCTGAGATGGGTGCTCCCGATGTCCTGGGCATCAGCACTGTGGGTCACCAGACATAACACAAACCTGACTCAAGCCCAGACCTGCCAGGCACCACACGCCCCAGTCACACATGGGAGCCACTCACAACATTTCTGTAGCCTCTGGGTGTCTGGCCCTCCCCAGGGACATTTTGTTCACCACTGCATCTGGCTGGTGGCACAACCCACAACACAGACCTCAGGCCAAAAGGGCGAGGCTGTCTGCTTCCCCTTGAGCCGTGGTGGTGGTGGTTCAAGCATGTGAGTTGGAGCCCTGGCCTCCTTCATCTTTGCCATCACAGCTCTTCAGAGCCTCCCACTCAGGACGTTGAGCATAGCCTTTGCCCCGTGAGCCTTCGGTGGCATCGTCACCGCAGAATGACGCCGGCAGCACTGCCCGGCTTTCTGGACAGGGTTGATGCTTTGTGCCAAGTTTGGGGAATGACGGAGAGTGTGGGTGCCCTCTGGTCTAGTAGGTTGGGCTTCCCGAACAGGAAAGCCCAACAGGAAGCTGGGGTTGGGCTGTTCTTGCAAAGGGACCCTTCCTCTTTGGTTGACTGCAGAAGCCTCACTCAGGTTACCCAGAAGCCTGTGGGTGCTGGCTTGTCTTCTGCACCTTGGTGAACAGACGCTGCCTCCTGGGTTTCGCCCTTGGCCGCCCTTCTTTTGCCTTGGGCTTTGGACTTGGTAGTCTTTGGGGCAGTCCGTTCACTTAAACAGCACATGCATTGCAGGTCCTTTCTACGCGCTGGGTGCTCTGCTAGGCTCTGAGGACTCTGGTGGTCAAACCAGACATTCCTCTGGCATCCAGAGAAGAACACCACCTAGTGAGCAGCACTCAGGAGTGGTGGCTGTGATGATGAAGGACAAGGGTGAGTCAGGGAAAGGTCATAGGCACCAGAGTCTGACCCAGAAGGTCCAGGGAGGCCTCCTGGAGCAGTGACATTTTGCTGAGCCCTGCAGGAGGGACAGAAGTGAATAGGTGAGGTATGGAAAGCAGGCAGAGCTGTGGGGTCAAGAGGTGAGGAGGCAGGGGCTGGCACAGGGCCGAGCCCAGCAAGGGAGACGTGGGAGTGGGCTGTGGGCTGCAGAACCTGCTGGGGCGGCCAGCTGCTTGGGGGGAAGTTCTTTATCCCAAGGCACTGGGACCTACTGAAGGTTGTAGCCACACAGGGAGGGAGTGGCACCGAAGGCTGTAGCCAGGGGAGTGGCACCGAAGGTTGTAGCCAGGGGAGTGGCACTGAAGTTTGTAGCCAGGGGAAGTGGCACTGAAGGCTGTTTGAAACAACTCTGGTCCCAGTGTGGGGCAGGAATGGGAAGGGGACCATTCCAAGGATGTGAAGGGAAAACCAGTGGGATGTCTGTGCTCATCCAGAGAGGTCTTTTGTTTACTTATTTTATTTTTTTGAGACGGAGTCTCGCTCTGTCACCCAGGCTGGAGTGCAATGGTGCGATCTCGGCTCACTGCAACCTCCACCTCCCAGGGTCAAGCGATTCTCCTGCCTCAGCCTCCTAAATAGCTGAGATTACAGGTGTGCGCCACCATACCTGGCTAATTTTATATTTTCAGTAGAGACAAGGTTTTGCCATGTTGACCGGGCCAGTTTCAAACTCCTGACCTCAAGTGATCCGTCCGCCTCAGCCTCCCGAAGTGCTGGGATTACAGGCGTGAGTCTCCGTGCCTGGCCCAGAGAGGTCTTTTAAAAGATCTTGGATATTCTGGCCAGACTGATGCTTCTAGGTGCTAGGATGCCAGGCCTGAGTGTCTGCATGCGTGCAT
>NW_016873162.1:0-876 GCF_001698545.2 Rhinopithecus bieti
AGATCGAAAGTGGAGAGAAGCTTTCTGAGGAATTGCTCTGTGACGTTTGCATTCCACTCACGTTGTTATACCTCTCTTCTTATACAGCGTCGGGGAAACCCTTTAGGAGAAACAGGTACCAAGTGATATTTGGGAGCATGTTGATGCCGATGGTGTAAAGGGAAATAGTCACAGACAGAAACTGGAAAGAAGCTTTCTAGGAAACTACTCTGTGATATGTGTAATCATCTCACATAGATAAAGATTTCTTTACATTACGCAGCTTGGAACCTGTCATGGACGGATCCATGAAGGGACATTCGTCAGCACATTCAGGACTATGGTGAAAATGGCAATATCTTCAGATAAAAATTGAAAAGAAGTTTTCTGTGAATCTGCTTTTTGCTATGTTTATTCATCTCACATAGATGAAGCTTTCTTTACATTACGCAGCTTGCAAACTCCCTCCTGGATGGATCTGCAAAGGAATATTTGAGATCACATTCGGGCCTATGGTGAAATAGGAAATACAGTCAGATAAAAACTGAAGAGAAGCGTTCTGAGAAACTGCTTTGTGATGTGAGCATTCCACTCAGGGAGTTATAACTTTCTTCTCATAAGGAACAGTTTGAACAATGTTCCTGTTAAACCAAAACAGTGATATTGGGAGCACATTGAAGACTATGGCAAAAAGTGAAATGTCGTCAAATAAAAAACAGAAAGAAGCACTCGAAGATACTGCTCTCTGACAAGTCCATTCGTTTCACAGTTTTAAATCTTACTCTACATTTCCCAGTTTGAAAGTCGCTCTTTGAGGGTTCTGAGAAGGGATAGTTAGAGGCACCCGGAGGCCTGTGTCGAGCAAGGAAATGTCTTCCATCGAAAATTGGAAAGAAG
>NW_016873163.1:0-211 GCF_001698545.2 Rhinopithecus bieti
ACATGCGCAAGTGTGTTATATAGGTAAATTGTGTGTCATGGGAGTTTGGTGTACAGATTTTGTCATCCAGATAATAAGCATAGTATTCGATAGGTAGTTTTTCGATCCTCTCCTTCCTCCCACCCTCTACCCTCAAGTAGGTAAGAGGAAGCTCCGAAGCACTCCTGGGATGTTCACCCGCTGTGGTGAGATTCAGGTGAGGCCCTTCACG
>NW_016873164.1:0-1436 GCF_001698545.2 Rhinopithecus bieti
TGCGCATTGTGGCAGCATCTGTAATCCCAGCTACTCGGGAGGCTGAGGCAAGAGAATTGCTTGAACCCAGGAGGCAGAAGTTGCAGTGAGCTGAGATCACACCACTGCACTCCAGCCTGAGCAACAGAGCAAGACTCAGTAAAAAAGAAAAAAAAAAAGTCTGCTGGGATTTTGGTAAGGGATAGCACTGAATCTGTAGCTCAATCATGGAAAAACTGATATTTATACTAAGTCTTCTAATCGATGAAAATGATATCTCTTTCCATTGATTTAGATCTCCTTAAATTTTTCTCAGCAATGTTTTCTAGTTTTCACGGGAGACATCTTGCACAACTTTCATTAGATTCACTCCTAGGTATTTGAGTTTTTTGGTGCTCTACTGTAAATGATACTTTTTAAGATTTCATTTTCTAATTGTCCATTGCTAATATATTGAAATAATTTGTGTGTATGTACCTTGTATATATAGACTTTGATAAATTCACTTATTAATTCTAATAGTTTGTAGGGTCTTTCCATGTTCAGAACTTTCCACGTTCTGAACGTGTCCCACAAAAATTCATACATTGAAACTTATCACCAATGTGATAGTATTCGGAGGTGGGGACTTTAAGAAGTGATTAAGTCATGAGGGCACAGCCTTTATGAAGGGAGTTAATGACCTTATAAGAGAAATATGAGCTGCCTGCCTCTCTTTTGTCATCACATTCCTTCTGGCATGTGAGGACATGGCATTCAAGACATCATCTTAGAAGCAGAAACTGGGCCCTTGCCAGATACTGAACTTGCCAGTGCCTGGATCTTGGACTCCCCAGCCTCCAGAATGGTAAGAAATAAATTTCTATTATATATAAGTTACCCAGTCTGTGTTATTTTGTTATAGCAACAGTAGTGAACTAAAAACAGGTCTCTTGGATTTTCTACATCACAACCATAGCACCTGCAAATAATGAGTTTTCTTTTTTTCTCCCTCTCTAAAACTTTTATTTGTTTACTGTCTTTTGTATTTGACATTCTGGCCAGTGCAATGTTGACTAGAAGTGGTAACAGTCAACATCTTGTTTTGACCTTGAACTTGGGTGGGAAATGTTCAATATTTCATCATTATGTATATAGCTTGTAACAGATTTTTGATAGAACCACTTATCATATTAGAGACATTCTATTCTATTCCTGGTTTTCTGAGAGTTTATATCATGAAATTGAATTTTACCAACAGATTTTTCTGCATCTCTTAATATGACCACTTTTTTCCTCTTTTATCATATCATTATGTTGAATTACATTCAGCGATTTTAGAATATGAAGTCAATCTTTGTATTTTCAGAATAAACTCAGCTGGGTTATGACTTATTAGCCTTTCTATGTATTGCTGGATTTGATATGTTAATATCTTGCTTGTACTCTTTTTTTTTTTTTTTTTTTTTTTGAGGCGG
>NW_016873165.1:0-876 GCF_001698545.2 Rhinopithecus bieti
TACCTAGTGGGGGATGTCTTCCTGTTAGGCTACTCAAGGGTCAGGGACCCAGTTGAGCAGGCAGTCTGTCCATTCTCAGATCTTAACCTACGTGCTGGGAGACCCACTGCTCTCTTCAAAGCTGTCAGACAGGGACATTTACCTCTGCTGAGGTTTCTGCTGCTTTTTGTTTAGTTATGCCTTGTCCCCAGAGGTGCAGTTTACAGAGGGAGGTAGGCATCCTTGAGCTGTGGGGGCTCCACTGAATTTGAGTTTCCCAGTGGCTTTGTTTACCTACTTAAGCCTCAGCAATGGTGGGCGCCCCTCCCCCATCCTCACTGCCACCTTGCAGTTAGATCTCAGACTGCTATGCTAGCAATGAGGGAGGCTCTGTTGGCGAGGGACCCTCCAGGCCAAGTGTGGGATATAATCTCCTGGTGTGCCTTTTGCTAAGACCCTTGGTAAAGCGCAGTATTAGGGTGGGAGTGACCCAATTTTCCAGGTGTTGTGTGTCTCAATTTCCTTTGGCTAGGAAAAGGAATTCCCTTCCCTTTTGTGCTTCCCAGACGAGGCAATGCCTGGCCCTGTTTCAGCTCTTGCTGGTCGGGCTGCACCCACAGACCAGCACCAACTGTCTGACACACCTCAGTGAGATGAACCCGGTACCTCAGTTGAAAATGCAGAAATCACCTTCTTCTGTGTTTCTCATGCTGGGAGCTGGAGGCTGGAGTTGCTCCTGTTTGGCTTTCTTGGGTGGGCCCCCCACCCCATTTCACCTTGAGTTTATATCTTGCCTGAAGGGTATCAGATTGCAGAACACTGCCAGACCTGACACTGATCTGAACACTGCCAAACTCAAATATGTTTTCATTTGAGAAATGTCTGTTCATATCTTTT
>NW_016873166.1:0-1972 GCF_001698545.2 Rhinopithecus bieti
ATCCACAAAGGGATTTTCGGGAGCACACACAGGACTGTGGTGAAAAAGGAAATATCTTCAGATAAAAACCAGAAAGAAGCTTTCTGTGAATCTGCTTTTCTCTCTGTTTATTCTTCTCACATAGATGAAGCTTTCTTTACATTGCGCAGCTTGGGAACTCCCTGTGGATGGAACCATAAAGAAATATTTGGGATCACATTCGGGCCTACGATCAAATACGAAATAGAGTCAGATAAAACTAGAGAGAAGCTTTCTGAGAAACTGATTGGTGATGTGAGCATTCCACTCAGGAGTTTTAATATTCTTCACCTAAGTCGCAGTTTGAACACTGTTCCTGTAAAACCAAAATAATGATATTCAGAGCACATTGAAGACAATGGCAAAAGTGAATTGTCGTCCAATAAAACAGAAAGAAACACTCGAAGAAACTGCTCTCTGACATGTCCATTCTTTTCACAGGGTTAAATCTTACTCTGCATTTCCCATTTGAAATTTGGCCTCTGAGGGATTTGCGAAGGGATAGTAAGTGGCAACCGTAGGCCTGTGTCGAGCAAGGAAATGTCTCCCATCGAAAATAGAAGAGAAGCTTTCTGTGCATCTCTTTTGTGATGTTTGTATTCAACTCAAAGATTTAAATCATTCTTTGGATTGAGCAGTTTGAAATTACTGTGTCTGTGGAATCTGAGAAAGGACATTTGGAAACACGCTTTAGAATATCCTGAAAAAGAAATAAACTCAGAGAGAAACCAGAGGGAAGCTTTCTGTGAAACTGATCAGTGTCACGTGAATTCCACTCACACACTTAAGCTTCTCTTTTCACTGAGCAGTATCATAACACTGTTTTTGTTTGGGCTGGGAAGGGATATTCAGGAGAGATTTGAGGGTTATGGTGAGAAAGGAAACAACTTCAGATAGAAACGGGAGAGAAGCTTTCTGAGGAGCTGCTTTGTGACGTGTGCATTCCACTCACAGAAATATATCTTTCTTCCCTCGTGGAGAAAAAGCTACCAAGAGACATTCGGGAGTATAGGGACGGCTATGGTGAAAAGAAAATATACTCAGACAAAACTGGAAAGAATATTTCTGTGAAACTGCTTTGTGTTAGATATATCTATTCATCTCGCATAGTTGAAAGCTTTCTTATATTATGCAGTTTGGAAACTTCGTCATGCACGAATCCGTGAAGGGACATTCGGGAGCACATTCAGGCCTACGGTGAAAGATGAGATATCTTCAGATAAAAACCGGATAGAAGCTTTCTGAGAAACTACTTGTGATGTATGCATTCCGCTCAATGAGTTATTCCTCTTTTCTCACAAGGCAGTGTTTAAACACTGTTCCTGAGTAACTGAAAAAGTGATATTTCAGAGTGCATTGAGGACTATGGCAAATAGTGAGATATACTAAAATAATATTGAGAAAGAGGCGTTCCAAGAATCTGCTCTCTGATATGTGCATTCACTTCACAGCATTTATGCTTACTCTATGTTGCCCAGTTTCCAAATTCTGTCTTTGAAGAATCTGTGAAGGGATATTTAGTGATGCCAGGAGGCTTGTGGCGAGCAAGGAAACATCTTCCGATAAAACCTGCAGAGTAACATTCTGAGAAACTGCTTTGCGATGTGTGTATTTGTCTCATAGATTTAAACCGTTCAGGACTATGGTGAAGAAGGAAATATCTTCAGATAAAAACTCGAAAGAAGATTTCGTGAATCTGCTTTTGCTATGTTTATTCTTCTCACATAGATGAAGCTTTCTTCACATTATGCAGCTTGGAAACTCCCTCGTAGATGAATCCGCGAAGGGATATTTGGGATCACATTTGGGCCTATGGTGAAAGAGGAAATATAGTCAGATAAAACTGGAGAGAAGCTTTCTGAGAAACTCCTTGGTGATGTGTGCTTTCGATTCAGGGAGTTATAACTTTCTTCTCATAAGGCACAGTTTCACCACTGTTCCTGTAAAACCAAAA
>NW_016873167.1:0-793 GCF_001698545.2 Rhinopithecus bieti
GAGCACCTTGTGACCCCCCACCCCTGCCCGCCAGAGAACAACCCCGTTTGACTATAATTTTCTTTTACCTACCCAAATCCTATAAAATGGCCCCACCCCTATCGCCCTTTGCTGACTCTCTTTTTGGACTCAGCCCACCTGCACACAGGTGATTAAAAAGCTTTATTGCTCACACAAAGCCTGTTTGGTGGTCTCTTCACATGGACGCGCATGACAATAGTAACCCAATCAATCTGGCACTGGTATTGGACTAAACAGATCAGTGGAACAGAATAGAGCATGCAGAAATTGGTCCTACTTAACAAGGATTTTCATGTAATAAAAATGGTGGCTAAATTTGGTTGAGAAAATGGATACTTGAACACATGGTGCTGGAACAACTGGTTCTCCTTTTGGAAGGAAACACAATTGAATCACTACTTGAATCCATCCAAAAAAATTTAGATGGATTACAGACTTGTGTTAAAAAGATTAGAAATTTGCAAGATAAACGATATGTATAATCAAAGGGTGGAAAAAACCTTCTGAACCAAGACAAGAAACCCAGCTGTTAAAAAAGAAAAGGTAGGCATATTTGGGTCTATAAAATTTTAAAATATACTTGGCAAAAACACTCATGAGTGAAATAAAAAGACAAATGGTAGCCTGGGTGCAGTAGCTCATGCCTGTAATCCCAGCACTTTGGGAGGCCAAGGTGGATGGATCACCTGAGGTCAGGAGTTCCAGACTAGCCTGACCAATATGGTGAAACACTGTCTCTACTAAAAATACAAAACTCAGCCAGGCATGGTAA
>NW_016873168.1:0-233 GCF_001698545.2 Rhinopithecus bieti
ATGTATAAGATATAGACATAATAGATAAAGGTATAAAATAAAGACATATTAGATATAATAATAATAGTTATAAAATTTAGACATGATACATATAATAGAAATAGGTATAAAATATAGACATAATAAATATAATAGATATAGGTATAAAATATCGACATAATAAATATAGGTATAAAATATAGACATAATAGATATAATGGAAATAGGTATAAAATATAGACATAATAGATATC
>NW_016873169.1:0-875 GCF_001698545.2 Rhinopithecus bieti
ATAGATAGATAGATAGATAGATAGATAGATAGATAGATAGATAAAACCACATCGCTCTGTGGTTAACTTGGTTAAGATCTTCCACCCATAGAAATCAGATGCCAGCAATTTCTGAGAATTTCATCCCTCTCAAGAGTACATAATGATTGCAGGATCAATCAGTGTCTTAGAAACCTGGAAAACTCTGAAAAAGAACATCTAATGTGACCTGCAGGGGTGGAGAGGGAGGGTTAGACTGTGTGCTTATAACCAAGAAAAATCAATTCACCTTTAAACATCACTTATAATAAAGAGAGGAAATTCATGCCTAAGAGGCCTTTTAACTCTAATAAGGGACATGTATGAAGTGTTCCTCAGATTTAAGTTGGAAAATAAGTTCCGAGTGGCCAAAACACCCACTTATTTACAGAAAATTTAAATTTTAGAGGAGAAACATTTACTGGTCCACCATGAAAGCAGAGTGTCATTTCTATTTCTTGTCATACTTGTGGGGAAAATTGTGATTTGCCCAATAGGGAGTTACAAAGATGAATTTGCAGTTACTGAACTCAGGCAGTGGATCTTCCAATGAAAGAAGCTAGTCAAGAGGTACAAGATAGACTCAGATAAAGGCTAAATTAAAATATTCAAACCTGCCAAAGACTCATAAGAGGAAAGATATATGGTAATATTCTAGTAGTATTTATCTCTGGTGAGATCATATCTTAAACTATACTTGAGTATATCATATGTATATAATATATAGTATCTAACGTAGTATATATAATATATACATTTTCTGGAAAATACAAAATATATATATCCTTTTGTATATATATTCTTATATATATCCTTTTATATATCTATATATCTTTTTATATATCTTATATTATATA
>NW_016873170.1:0-1432 GCF_001698545.2 Rhinopithecus bieti
GGGATATTTTCATTTATAAAAATTATAACTGTCAATTACTTCTTTCTTTCTTTCTTTCTCTCTTTTTTTTTTTTTGAGATGGAGTTTTGCTCTTGTCACCCAACTGGAGTGCAATGGCGCGATCTCAGCTCACTGCAACCTCCACCTCCCAGGTTCAAGTGATTCTCCTGCCTCAGCCTCCCAAGTAGCATTGAGCACCTGGCCCAATGACTTTTTTTTTTTTTTTTGGAAACAATATCTTGCTCTAATTCTCATTAGAATCATTCCTAGAAGTGAAATTACTGAGTCATTCTTTTTAAAGTATCATTACCGGTTATCACATGACTTTCCAGAAAGCCACACCTGCCACCATGCCCAGCTAATTTTTATATTTTTTAGTAGAGACAGAGTTTCATCATGTTGGCCAGACTGGTCTTGAACTGCTGACCTCAGGTGATCCACCCGCCTCGGCCTCCCAAAGTGCTGGGATTACAGGTGTGAGCCACCGTGCCTGGCCACATGTCCATTATTAAATAATCATTGCTCATATTTATCTAGTCTTTTTTGTTGTTGTTTTGAGACAGGGTCAAGTGTAGTGGCATGGTCACAGCTCATTGGAGCCTAAACCTCCTGGGTTCAAGTGATCCTCCTGCCTCAGCCTCCCAAGTAACTGGGACCACAGACATACACCACCACACCCAGATAATTTTTGTATTTTTTTGCAGAGACAGAGTTTTGCCATGTTGCCCAGGCTGGTATTGAACTCCTGGTCTCAAGCAATTTGCCCACCTCAGCCGCCCAAAGTGCTAGGATTACAGGCATGAACCACCATGCCCAGCCTTACCTAGTTGTATAATAAACCAGGAACTCTCTGCTAAGCAGTTTACATAGATTATCACGTGTGATTCTCACAGCAGCCCTCCAAGGTAGATCTCCTGGCTTCAAGTGACCTCCCCCCTCAGCCTCTCAAGTGCTGAGATTACAGGCGTGAGCCAGCACACCTGGCCCAATTTTTTTTTTTTTTTTTGGAAACAATGTCTTGCTCTGCCCAGGCTAAAGTGCACTGGTGCAGTCACGGCTCACTGCAGCCTCAAGCTCCTGGATTCAAACAATCCTCTCACCCTTAGCCTCCTGAGTGGCTGGGACTACAGATGTGTGCTAACATGCTCGGAAATCTAATTTTTTGTGCAGACAGAGTCCCACCATGTTGCCTAGACTAGTCTCAAACTCGTGGGTTCAAGCAATCCTCCCACCTTAGCCTCCCAAAATGCTGGGATTACAGCCCCAATGACCATTTTTAATGACTCCATAATAGTCTCCAGTATGGACTTAGTGTGATAAACAGTTAAAGTTGTTGGACATTCAAGGTTTTTTCTTTTGCTATGATCATGAAGTAATGAGCATTTTTGCATAAAACATCTTTGTTCTTATCTCTTGTCGTTTCTTTTTTTTT
>NW_016873171.1:0-1977 GCF_001698545.2 Rhinopithecus bieti
GGGAATTTCCTTATATATGACTTCACACTTTTCTCTTGCTCTTTTTATATTTCTCCCTTTGTCTCTGGTTTTTGACCTTTGAGTAAAAAAGTGTTTAGAATAACTTTTTTGGTTGACTCTGTTTGGGAATTTTTGAGCCTCCTTGATCTGGATATTCACATCCTGCCTTAGACTTATGATGTATTAAACTATTATTTCATTGAATAGGTTTTCTATGCCTTTTCCCATGTCTTCATCTTCTGGACTGTTCATAATGCGAAAATTTGTTCGCTTAATGGTGTCCTATCTCTCCAGGAGGCTTTCTTAATTCTTATTCTTTTTTTTTTTTTTTCTTACTGGTTTATTTTAAAAGACCTAATTTTAAATTCAGAAATTCTTTCTACAGGGTGCCATGTGAGCTAGTGCTTGGTCACTGGGGGACATGCACAGAGTGCGATGTCTCTGCTGCTGAAGGGGGTGGGGTTGCCAGTGGTGGTAGGTCAGGAGGACCAATTATTGGTCCTTGGGGAGTTTGTGCAGTATGCAGAAACTTTACCACTGGAGGTGTTAGGGTCAGTAGCAGTAGTGGACATTGAGTGAGCCAGTCATTGGTCACTAGAGAGCTCATGTGGCACACAGCAGCTCTGCTGCTGGAGGAGGGGGAGTGGTGATGGCAGCAAGCACCTGGCAGGCAAACCCTCAGCCTCTAGGGAGTACACACATGGGCTCCCTTGGTCCTGTGGGCAGCCTCCCTGCTATGCTGGATTATGTTCTACTTGGGGTGTAGGATGCTATGTGGGCTTGTGTGCCAGAATTATGGCTGTACTGCTGGGTCCAGGTGGTGTTGTGGTGTTGCAGCCTTCTGCGTGGGCTCAGTGGGATAATTGAGGGGTCACAGAATGTGGCGATGCATGGGCTATTAAAGTACAGGGAAGAATGTGGCCTGGTAGTGGCTCCTCTCTCAAAATGGTGCCATGCCATAGTAGCCTAGCTCCCAAGGGGCTGAGAGGGGACTTAATGTGAAGTCCTTCCCTGAAGCAATGTAGCTATATGGACTTAAGGCAGCTCCCTATACTTAGCTCACAGTTTGGACGATTGTGGAGTTCCCCTTTTTCTAGGATTGCAGGCATCCACAGCGGCAATAGGCACTGCTGAGAGCCTCTTGCTTACTTTTTCCTATAATAAGGAGGGGCTCTATCATGGCTCCAAGCCAATCCTGGCTGGGTGCTTCATTTCTTTCTGTATGCTGCCATCTCAAGGTTTTGTGTCTCAGAGAGTCTGTCACTTTCTTGCTGAATTCCAGTGTACTCTTGCAGAAATTCTACTCAATTTGCCATTGTCTACTTGTTTTGGTCCTTCTTTGTGAAAGAGGTGAACATTGGGCACTTCTGGACAAATATATTGATGATGTATTCAGATTGTTAAATTTAACTTCCTCAAAATTTTAAACTTCTCTATGACAAGATACTCTAAACAAAAAGCAATAGACTAGATAGAATAAGTTAAATTATTTCTACATACCAGACAATATATTAGTATTTATAATATATAAATAATCCCTGGAATTTAATTTAAAAAACCAAAATTACCTAATATACATATGGACAAAATATATGAAAATGCACTTCATAGAATAGGATATACAAATGCCCCATACATACATTAAAAAGATGCTCATTCTCAAGTAAGTAAGAAAATGCGAAAAGAACAGCAATGAAATAACATGTTAAACCATCAGATTTCATTCAGACTGGCAAATAATGAATTAGTTTGATGACATCATATGTTATTGAGAGCATGATAAAACGTACTGTCTTACCCTTCTAGTGCAACCATCAATTGGAATGGTCATGAAAGTAATTAAACATTAAAAATTTAAATGAAATCAGTGTTCATATCCTATAAAATCCAACAATTCTACTTCTCAGTAGCTAAATTAGAAAATAACTAAAACTATGTGTAGGAATACCTATATAAATATTATTCATTGTCAATTAA
>NW_016873172.1:0-599 GCF_001698545.2 Rhinopithecus bieti
TTGCTTATCAGCTTATGGAGATTTTGGGGTGAGACAATGGGGTTTTCTAAATACAGAATCATGTTATCTGCAAGCAGGGACAATTTGACTTCCTCATTTCCTAATTGAATACTCTTTATTTCTTTCTCTTGCCTGATTGCCCTGGCCAGAACTTCTAACACTGTGTTGAATAGGAATGGTGAGACAGGGCATCCTTTTCTTGTGCTGGTTTTCAAAGGGAATGCTTCCAGTTTTTGCCCATTCAGTATGATATTGACTGTGGGTTTGTCATAAATAGCTCTTATTATTTTGAGAAATGTTCCATCGATACCTCGCTTATTGAGAGTTTTTAGCATGAAAGGCTGTTGAATTTTGTTGAAGGCCTTTTCTGCATCTGTTGAGGTAACCGTGGTTTTTGTCGTTGATTATGTTTATTGATTTGCATATGCTGAACCAGCCTTGCATCCCAGGGATGAAGCCGACTTGATTGTGGTGGATAAGCTTTTTGATGTGCTGCTGGATTCGGCTTGCCGAATCTCCTTGTGTCTTCATCTCCTTCAGTTCTACTTTGATCTTAGTTATTTCTCGCCGTCTGGTAGCTTTTGAATTTGTTTGCTCTT
>NW_016873173.1:0-1251 GCF_001698545.2 Rhinopithecus bieti
TTTGCAAATATTTTCTCTCATTCATTGGATTCTCTTCATACTTTCTTAATGGTGTTCTTTGAAGCACAGTGTTTTTTTTTTTTTTTTTTTTTTTTGAGGCAGATTCTCACTCTGTCGCCCAGGCTGGAGTGTAGTGGCGCGATCTTGGCTCACTGCAAGCTTCGCCTCCCGGGTTCACGCCATTCTCCTGCCTCAGCCTCCGGAGTAGCTGGGACTACAGGCGTCCGCCACTTCGCCCGGCTAATTTTTTGTATTTTTAGTAGAGACGGGGTTTCACCATGTTGGCCAGCATGGTCTCGATCTCCTGTCCTCGTGATCTGCCCGCCTAGGCCTCCCAAAGTGCAGGGATTACAGGCGTGAGCCACCGCGCCCGGCCAAAAGTTTTTAATTTTGATGAAGTTCACTTTACTTTTCTTTGGTTGCTTGTGCTTTTGGTGTCATATCTAAGAATCCATTCCCAAATCCAAAAAGATTTATGCTCATGTCTTACTTTAAGAGTTTTGTAACAACTCAACAAGGAAAAAAAAAAAAAACATTAAAAAGTGGGCAAAGGTCACGAACAGACACTTTTCAAAAGAAAGCATACAAATGGCCAAAAAACATATGGAAAAAATCCTCAACATCACTAATCATCAGATAAATGCAAATTGAAACCATAATGAGATACCATCTTACATACCAGTCAGAATGGCTATTACTAAAAAGTCAAAAAACAAGAGATGCAGGCGAGGATGTAGGGAAAAGGGAATGTTTATCACTGCTGGTGGGAATGTAAATTAGTACAACCTCTGTGGAAAACAAGGAGATTTCTCAAAGAACTAAAAATAGAACTACCAAACTACCATTTCATCCAGCAATCCCACCACGGAGTCTACCCAAAGGAAGTCATTATATCAAATAGATACCTGCACACTTATGTTTACCACAGCACTATTCACAATAACAAAGATATGGAATCACCGTAAGTGTCTTTCAATGGATGACTGGATAAAGAAAATGTGGGGTGTATGTATATGTATGTGTGTATATATATAGTGTGTATGTGTGTATATATACATATGTATATATGTGTGTGTGCATATATATATATATATATATATATATATATATATGCCATGGAATACTACTCAGCCATGAAAAAGAATGAAATCATGTCTTTTGCAGCAACATGGATGGACCAAGAAGCCATTATCCTAAGTGAAATTACTCAAAAACAGAAAGTCAAATACCCCATGTTCTCACTTATAAGTG
>NW_016873174.1:0-378 GCF_001698545.2 Rhinopithecus bieti
AGTATGCAAAACAGATATGTACATGAACAGAGTATAGGCAAACCAGCAAGTACAATAATCAAAGTATTAAAATATTATAAAAATACAGGGAACAGGGAAATTAATTTTGATTGCTATGATTAGGGAAGGCTTTCTGGAGGAGATGGTGTAAGTGAGCAGCTACAATTTTTTTTGTTGTTGTTGAGATGGAGTCTCGCTCTGTGGCCCAGGCTGGAGTGCAGTGGCGCGATCTCGGCTCACTGCAAGTTCCACCTCCCGGGTTCACGCCATTCTCCTGCCTCAGCCTCCCGAGTAGCTGGGATTACAGGTGCCTGCCACCACGCACGGCTAATTTTATATTGTATATTTTAGTAGAGACGGTGTTTCACGTTGTTAGAC
>NW_016873175.1:0-1523 GCF_001698545.2 Rhinopithecus bieti
AAACCCTGTGTTTGTAGAATCTGTGAAGGGACATTCGGGAGCCCATTGAGGACTAGCAAGAAAAACAGAGTATCTCCAGATAAAAACTAGAAAAATAGCTATCTGTGAAACTTCTTTGTGATGTGTGGATTCATCTCACAGAGTTAAAAGTTAGTTTTGACTCAGTAGGTTGGTAACACTCTTTTTGTAGAAACTGTGAACGGAAATTTGGGAGCCCATTGAGGCCGATGCTGAACAAGTGAATATCCCCAAATAAAAACTAGGAAGAAGCAATCTGTGAAATTGCTTAGTGATGTGTTGATGCCTCTCACAGTGTTAAATCTTTCTTTTGATTCAGCAGTTGGAAACACTCTTTTCATAGAATCTGTGAAGGGACATTTGGGAACCCATTGGGGCCCATGGGGAAAACTGACTATCCCCAGGTAAAACTAAGAAGAAGCTATCTGTGAAACTTCATTGTGATGTTTCTGTTCATCTCACAGAGTTAAAGCTTTGTTTTGATTGAACAGGTTGCAAACTCTCTTTTTGTAGAAACTGTGTGGGGACAAGTTGGAGTCCATTGAGGCCTATACGGAAAATTGAAAATCCTCAGACACAAACTAGAAAGAAGCTATCTGTTCAACTGCTTGGTGATGTATGGATTAATCTCACAGAGTTAAACCTTTCTTTTGATTCAGCAAGTTGGAACCACATTATTTGTAGAATCAGCAATGGGATATTTGGGAGCCCTTTCAGTCATATGGAGAAAACAGAATATCCCCAGATAAAAACTAGAGAGAAGCTATCTGTGAAACTGCTTTGTGATGTGTGGATTCATATGACGGAATTAAACCTTCCTTTTGATTCAGCAGATTGGAATCACTCTTTTTGTATAATCTGCTAAGGGACATTTAAGAGCTGATTGTAGTCTATGGGTAATGAGGATATCCCCAGATAAAAACTAGAAGGAAACTATCTGTGAAAACTTGTGTTGAGGTGTGTATTCTTCTCAAAGAGATAAACCTTCCTTTTTGCAGGAGGTTGGAAACACTTTCAGGTAGGATCTGTAAAGTTTCACTTAGGAGCTCATTTATACCTAGGAAGAATAACCAGAAATCCCAAGATACAAACTACAGATAAACTATCTGTGAAACTGTGGTGATGTGTGGATTCAACTCACAGAGATAAACTCTTCCTTTAATTCAGCAGGCGGGAAACACTCTTTTTGTAGAATCTGTGAAGGGACATTTGGGAGATCATGGAGGCCTATGGGGAAAGACTGAATATTTCCAGATAAAAACCAGAAAGAAGCTGTCTGTGAAATTGCTTGGTGATATGCGGATTCATCTCACAGAGTTAAACCTTTTGTTGATTTATCTCAAAGAGTTAAACCTTTCCTTTCCTACAGCAAGTTGGAAACACACTTATTGTAGAATCTGCAAACAGAACTTGGGGGCCCACAGAGGCCTATGGGGAAAAGCAATATATGCAGATGAAAGTTAGAATGAAACTGTCTGTAAAAGTGCTTGGTGAAATGTTGGTTT
>NW_016873176.1:0-631 GCF_001698545.2 Rhinopithecus bieti
CTTCTAGAAACAGCTGGGACTATAGATGCACGCCACTCACCTGGCTAACTTTTTAAAAAATATTTTTGTAGAGACAGGATCTTGCTGTATTGCCTAGGCTGGGCAAATACTCCTGGGTTCAAGCGATCCTCCTATGTTGGTCTCCCAAAATGCCGGGATTACAGGTGTGAGCCATTACAGCTGGCCCAGAGTGTTGTTTTTTGTTTTGTTTTGTTTTGAGATAGAGTCTTGCTCTGTCATCCAGGCTGGAGTGCAGTGGTGTGATCTCAGCTCATTGCAACCTCCACCTCCCAGGTTCAAGTGATTCTCCTGCCTCAGCCTCCCAAGTAGTTGGGATTACAGGCACATGCCACCACACCTGGCTAATTTTTTGTATTTTTAGTAGAGACAGGGTTTCGCCATGTTGGCCAGGCTGATCTTCAACTCCTGACGTCATGTGATCCACCCACCTTGGCCTCCCAAAGTGCTGGGATTACAGGCATGAGCCACCGTGCCTAGCCAGCCATGTCTATTTCTTGATGGCACTCTAACACCCCTGATGACTGTCCAATACCCTCAATGGCTGTCCAAGATGCACCATGACTGTCCAACACTCTCGATGATTGTCCAGTATTTTCCATAACTTTCCACA
>NW_016873177.1:0-599 GCF_001698545.2 Rhinopithecus bieti
TCCTTCCTCCTCCTCCTTCCTCTTCTTCTTCTTCCTTCTTCCTTCTTCCTTCTCTCTTCTTTCTTCTTCTTCTTCTTCTTTTTTTTTTTTCCTTTTTTGGTAGAAATGGAGTCTTGCTCTGCTGCCCAGGCTGGAGTGCAGTGGGCACGATCTTGGCTCACTGCAACCTCTGCCTCCCAGGCTCAAGCAATTCTCCTGCCTCAGCCTTCTGAGTAGCTGGGAATACAGGTGCACGCTGCCACGCCCAGCTAATTTCTTTTGTATTTTAGTACAGACTGGGTTTTTCCATGTTGCCCAGTCTTGTCTCAAACTCCTGAGCTCAGGCAATCTACCTACCTCGGCCTCCCAAAGTGTTACGATTACAGGCCTGAGCCACCGTGCCCAGCTGAACAATTCAACTTCTGAAGAGCAATAGCACAGGTGTGAGAAGAAATGTCAAGCAATATTCTGCCACAGTGTTTAAAGGCAATTAGAAGTAGTGGGAACTGGCATGAACTGAAGAGTTCATGTCCCATCTAAAGGGGCAGCCTGTATTCAGTTCCAGGTAGTTTTATATAAATATATGTAACATATATATTTATATATATATATGAAATATA
>NW_016873178.1:0-1979 GCF_001698545.2 Rhinopithecus bieti
ATTTATTTATTTATTTATTTATTATGGGAAGAATGGCTGGTCTGAATACACTCCTTTTTTTTGTGGGAATTTTTTATTTTTATTTTTTATACTTTAAGTTCTAGGGTACATGTGCACAACGTGCAGGTTTTTTACATATGTATACATGTGCCATGTTGGTGTGCTGCACCCATTAACTCATCATTTACATTAGGTCTATCTCCTAGTGCTATCCCTCCCCACTCCCCACAATAGAACCCGGTGTGTGATGTTCCCCTTCCAGTGTCCAAGTGATCTCATTGTTCAGTTCCCACCTATGAGTGAGAACATGCGGTGTTTGGTTTTCTGTTCTTGTGATAGTTTGCTCAGAATGATGGTACTTCTAAATATCCACAAAGTAATTCTGAATTTACTAAATAATAGAGGATTTTAGGAAAATTTTAAAAAACTTTTCGTTCTTAGGACCTCCAAATCATTGACAACTCTATGAAATAAACAGCTCTTTTTTAAAAAAAAAAAAAGTATGCATAAAAGTTTTCATATATAATTGACTAAATTGATTGTGCATGTTCTGGCTATTCCTATCATTGCATACAGGTTTTTAAAAATATCTATTATGAGCCACATTCACCAACATTACTGATCTTAGATCACAAGTTCCTTGAGGCTAGGGGACTCTATCTGCTTAATTTGCTTTAATAAGTACAGTCCCACATAGAGATTACAAGTTAATAGTACTTTTGCTGGAGTAACACAACATCAGTGAAGTGAACTAGTGTAAGTACTCCTCATCCACCATTGATACAAATTCTCATAAATATGGGACAGTTATTTAACACTGTTCCTAAAGCAATGACTGACAAGCTGCCCACGAATCGGGAATATTTCCATGCATGGGATTTCAGATCTATTCCATGATTTATTGGTTTGGATCTGAAAAGTTTGAATTAGAAAAGAAAACTAAAATTAGACTCTATAAATCTTTTCTTCCACAGCCCCACAAGAGGTTCAGCCACCAGCAGCCAAATCCCTTCCCAAGTCTTTGCTACTCTCCTGGAACCCACCCAAAAAGGCAAATGGTATTATAACTCAGTACTCTTTATACATGGATGGGAGGCTGATCTACTCAGGCAGTGAGGAGAACTACACGGTCACGGGTAAGACCTCTATAGTTATCAGTGAATTGTAATAGTCTATGTTCAAATCTAAACACACTTACAGTTGGCTCTCGATATCCAGGGGGTCCATATCTGCAAATTTAACCAAGAATGCTTAGAAAATATGTGAAAATAACAACACAACAATTAAAAATAATATAAATTCTAAAAGCATAGTATAACAACTATTTAGATAGCATTTACATTGTATTAGATATTCTAAGGAATCCAGAGATGATTTAAATTGTACAGGAGGATGTGGATGGCCTATATGCAAATACTACACCCCTTTGTAACAGGAACTTGAGCATCTGTGAATTTTGGTATGAGCAGAGGGTCCTGGAACCAATCTCTCATTGATACTCAGGAGTGACTGCACACACACATGCACACACACACACATCAGATAAATAGAGGCTATAGTTATCTGAAAATGTGTTTTTGAAATTGAGTTGCTTATTTTTATCTCCTGTTAATCACTCCAGTTGTATGATCTTGAAGCTCATATTAGATTTATGGTGAAATTGTAGCTAAAAAAAAATGGAAAAGTGCTCACATTACCTCCTTCCACCCAGGGCTGTCCTACTGCTAGTTCTGTTCTGTAGACCCCACCACTCCTTACCTAAATCCTTCTAGCAATTACCGTTTCTCAGATGCAGAGGAACCCTGGAAATGCACAAATGTGCTAAGCACAAAGAGCTCAGCACATGACTTCTCTGCCTCCAGCAGACCACACAGGATTGAAATTGAGAGCCAGTGTTTTCCCCAGTCAGACTCACAGTGTCCACTTGGATCAATGACATCATCAAACAAATTCTTCTCTCACATGAGCTATTTTTTTTT
>NW_016873179.1:0-876 GCF_001698545.2 Rhinopithecus bieti
ATGATGAACTCAGGAAAAGTAGAACAGTGAACCCAGAGAAGCAATTACAGTGAATCCAGACAAAAGATAATGGTGAACACACAGAAAATACGACAGTGATCCCACAGAAAATACAGTGAATGCAGAGAAAAGACGACAGTGACCCCACAGAAAAAATGACTGTGCACCCAGAAAACAATGAAAGTGGACCCAAAGAAATGACGACAGTGAATTTAGAGGAGAGACGACAGTGAACCCAGAGAAAAGACAATGGTAAAACCAGAGAAAAGACAACAGTGAACACAGAGAAAAGACAACCATGTACCCAGAGAAAAGTCGACAGTGAACCCAGAGAAAATACAACAGTGAACCCAGAGAAAAGATGACAGTGAACCAAAAAAAAAAAAAAACTATGACAATGAACCTAGAGAAAATACAACAGTGAACCCAGAGAAAAGACGACCATGAACACAAAGAAAAGACGACAGGGAACCCAGAGAAAAAATTAGAGGGCACCCAAAGAAAAGATGATAGTGCACCCAGAGGAAAAAAAGACAATGAACCTAGAGACAAAGCAACAGTAAACCCCCAAAAAAGATGACGGTGAACCCAGAGAAATGACGACTGTGAACACAGAGAAAAGACAGTAGTGAACCCAGAGGAAAAATGATAGTGCACCGAGAGATAGAAAAATGAACCTAGAGAAAACATGAAAGTGAACCCAAAGAAAAGATGATGGCGAATCCAGAGAAAAGACGACTGAGAACAGAGAAAAGACAACAGTGAACGTAGAGAAAAGATGACAGTGAACCCACAAAACATATGACAGTGCACATAGAGAAAATACAACAGTGAACCCAGAGAAAAGATGTCAGTGAACCCAGAGAAAAGATGTCA
>NW_016873180.1:0-791 GCF_001698545.2 Rhinopithecus bieti
CAGTCTTTTGCTATTACAAACAGTGGTTGAAAGAGTAGATATGTCTAGATGTAATTTTACATAGGTGGAAATGTATATAAATTAAATTGCTAGGTCAAACATCAGAGGACATACATGTTTGCAATTAGAGGTTTGAAAGTTTGAATTTCTCTTGCTTGTGACTGTACATGTTGACCTTTCCATTAGCAAAGTAAGTGTTTTCCCACATTTTGACAGATTCTGTTATTAAAATTTTGTGGTTTTAAACATCTAATAAATAAAACGATATTTCATGGTAGTTCCAATTTATAAGTCATATATTTGGAGCGACATAGAACTCATACATCTAATAGTTGTTTTTATTTCCACTGTATGTCTCTTGGTGTCTTTTGCATCTTGTTCCATTGATTACATTATCTTTTCTCTGATTTTTTGTGTTAAAGGGATTAGCCCTTTTGATATGAATTGTATAGCAAATGCATTCCTAACTTGTTCTTTTGACATTATCTTTTGGTACATTTTGCTATTGAGAAATGCTCTGTCTTTTCTTTTAGATTTTATAGGAGGTGTTCTATTTTTCTTCTAGTACATTTAAGATTTATTTATTTTTTAACATTAAATATGATCCATTGTAGGTATATCTTGCTAGGATATAAAGTAGAGATTCAACTTAAGTTTTTCCAAGTGGCTATCCAATTTCCCAAGAAAACTGAGATATCATCTTTATCATATGCTAATGTATGTATATATTCATATTAATTTTATACTTTCTATTTTATTCCTTTATTCTTTCTCACTATATCCTAATATTG
>NW_016873181.1:0-597 GCF_001698545.2 Rhinopithecus bieti
TGTCTCTACTAAAAGACAAAACAATTAGCTGACCGTGCTGGCGGGCGCCTATAATCCCAGCTACTTGGGAGGCTGAGGCAGGAAAATCGCTTGAACCCAGGAGAGGAAGGTTGCAGTGAGCCAAGATCGCGCCATTGCACTCCAGCCTGGGTAACAAGAGCAAAACTCAGGCTCAAAAAAAAAAAAAAAAAAAGTATTAACCTTGTTAATATAAAAGTAAAAGTACAGATGGCAAAAGTTAAGATATAGAAAGGAGAATATAAGTCTTAGTTAAAGGCACAAAGGTAAGGAATAGAGAATATGTAATTAGTGACATGGCTATATTGGGGAAATGAGGAGGGCATTTGGGTGGTGTAAATAACAGGAAGTCAGTAGATAATGACTAAAATTGATAAATAAGTTAATAAATAGAAAAATCTGTATATATTTAGAGATATGAAGATAACTACCAGAAAAAAACAATAAAACAGTTAAAGACTGGTAGATCTCCAGGTCAAGAAGACAGATTTACCACGTGTTTATCTCCACTTCCTCCTGAGACCCTGCTAAAAATGATCATAAATAAATTTTATTTATTTTATTTACTTATTTTTTAAA
>NW_016873182.1:0-596 GCF_001698545.2 Rhinopithecus bieti
GAAACGGTTTTACCATATTGCCCAGGCTGGTCTCTAACTCTTGAGCTGCAGCCCACCTCGGCCTCCCAAAGTGCTAGGATTACAGATGTGAGCCATCATACCCAGCCTTTCCTCAGTTCATTATGTAAAAAAACTGCATTTGACTGGTTAAATTCTCAGGATCCTCGGTTCTTTCAGGATGGACTAAATTACTGGTATCATTGCTTATGAAAGTGTGTTGGCCAGGCGCGGTGGCTCATGCCTGTAACCTCAGCACTTTGGGAGGTTGAGGCTGGCAGATCACTTGAGGTCAGGAGTTCAAGACCAGCCTGGACAACATGGTGAGACCCCATCTCTACTAAAACACAAAATTAGCCAGGTGTTTTATGGCTAATACCTGTAATCCCAGCTACTTGGGAGGCTGAGACACGAGAATCACTTGAACCCAAGAGGCAGAGGTTGCAGTGAGCTGAGATCACACCACTACACTCCAGCCTGGGTGACAGAATGAGACTGTGTCTTAAATATTAATACATAAATAATAAAAATGAACTTTCCTAATAACTCAGGACCTACCCATCTAGGAATAAACCATCCTAGCCATGAGAGAACAGACA
>NW_016873183.1:0-768 GCF_001698545.2 Rhinopithecus bieti
TGCAGAGAAGACCTTAAAAGAACTGACAGAGATGAAAACCATAACATGAGAAACACGAGACATATGCACAAGCTTCAGTAACCAACTTGATCAACTGGAAGAAAGAGCATCAGTGATTGAAGATCAATTGAATAAAATGGAGCGAGAAGAGAAGTGTGGAGAAAAAAGAGTAAAAAGAAATGAACAAAGGCTCCAAGAAGTATGGGATTACGTGAAAAGACCAAATCTATATCTGAGTGGTGTGACTGAAAGTGATGGGGAAAATGGAACCAAATTGGAAAACACTCTGCAGGATATCATCCAGGAGAACTTCCACAACCTAGTAAGGCAGGCCAACACCCAAATTCAGGAAACACAGAGAACACCACAAAGATACTCCTTGAGAAGAGCAACTATAAGATACACAATTGTCAGATTCACCAAAGTTGAAAAGAAGAAAAAAATGTTAACGGCAACCAGACAGGAAGGTCAGGTTACACACAAAGGGAAGCCCATCAGACTAACAGCAGATCTCTCAGCAGAAACTCTCCAAGCCAGAAGACAGTGGGGGCCAATATTCAACATTCTTAAAGAAAAGAATTTTCAACCCAGAATTTCATATCCCGCCAAACTAAGTTTCATAAGTGAAAGAGAAATAAAATCCGTTACAGACAAGCAAATGCTTAGAGATTTTGGCACCGCAAGGCCTGCCCTACAATATATCCTGAAGTAAGCACTAAACATGAAAAGGAACAACAGGTACCAGCCATTGCAAAAACATGTCAAAAT
>NW_016873184.1:0-549 GCF_001698545.2 Rhinopithecus bieti
GGCAGTGCTACCAAGTGATCCATGAAAAGAATCATGTAATTCTGTGAGATGTGTTAACACATCACAAAGCAGTTTCTCAGGAAACCTCTTTCTAGTTTTTATATGAGGATATGTCCCTTGTCACCATAAGATTCAATGCGCTCTGAAATATCCCATTCCAGATTCCAAGAAAACAGTGCTAGCAAACTGCTCCATAAATATAACAGTGTAACTCTGTGAGACGAATTCACACATCACAAAGTAGTTTCTCAGAAAGATTCTATCTAGTTTTTATCTGAGGATATGTCCTTTTTCACCGTAGGACTCAATGCACTACCAAATATCCCTTTGTAGATTCCAAGAAAATAGTGTTAGGAAACTGCTCTATGAAAGGAAAGGTGCAACTCTGTGAGACGAATTCACAAATCACAAAGCAGTTTCTCAGAAAGCTTCTTTCTGGTTTTTGTATCAGGAAATTTCCTTTCTCTCCATAAGCTTCATTGTGCTCTGCAATGACCCATTACATATTCCAAGAAAACAGTATTAGAAAACTGCTAATGAAATGAACAG
>NW_016873185.1:0-877 GCF_001698545.2 Rhinopithecus bieti
TTTCCTGCCCAAGAACCCACAACGGTCCCCGGACCCTGCTGTTCGGAATACTTTCACTCCCCACCGAAGCAGCAGCAGAAACACTAGTTTTCCTCCTAGACTACAAAGAGGACCGAGGAAGGTCGGATTTAGTGGCCCTTACTGACACATTCTCGAAAACCCACACCCTTGCCTTTATTCTTAGACAACAAAGAGAACCAAGAAAAATCAGATTTAGTGGCCCTTACTGATACATTCTCGAAAACCTGTTACTTAGAAAGCCCCGTGTTTCTGGACTCAGTTCTTCACTCTCAGGTGAGCCTCCTCAGGATCTTCTTCCTGTAATTATCACAATCTCATTCAGGGCACTAGGGTTTTGCCATTTCCCAGAAAGATTTAATTAGTACTGTTGGCTCCACATAACTTGAGACCTCCTTCAATTTTCTTTAATTATTGTCAGCTTTGAAGTTCTTTTTAAATTAACACCCTCAAAAGTATAAAACTTGGCCGGGCAAGATGGCTCACATCTGTAACCCCAGTACTTTGGGAGGCCAAGGCTGGTGGATCACCTGAGGTCAGGAGTTCGAGACCAGCCTGACCAACATGGTGAAATACCATCTCCACCAAAAAAAAAAAAAAAAAAAAAAAAAAATTACCCAGGCATGGTAGTGGATGCCTGTAATCACAGCTACTTGGGAGGCTGAGGCAGGATAATGGCTTGAACCCAGAAGCTGGAGGTTGCAATGAGCCGAGATTGTGCCATTGCATTCCAGCCTGGGCAACAAGAGCAAAACTCTAACCATGCTGAAATAAATAACACATTTGAATGTAACATTCCTAATTGCCTCTTAGGATTTATTTTATACTTACCAAGGTCTTCCCAATTATTTACATAAAG
>NW_016873186.1:0-875 GCF_001698545.2 Rhinopithecus bieti
CAAAGTGCTGGGACTACAGGCGTGAGCCACCCCACCTGGCCCGATTCTAACCTTTAAAAAAACACAAGGAGGGGCCGGGCACAGTGGCTCATGCCTGTAATCCCAGCACGTTGGGAGGCCGAGGCAGATGGATCATGAGGTCAGGAGATCGAGACCATCCTGACTAACACAGTGAAACCCCGTCTCTACTAAAAATGCAAAAAATTAGCTGGGCGTGGTGGCACATGCCTGTAGTCCCAGCTATTCGGGAGGCGGAGGCTGCAGTGAGCCAAGATCACGCCACTGCTCTCCAGTCTGAGCGAGAGAGCAAGACACTGTCTCAAAAAAAAAAAAAGGAAAAACACACACACACAAGGAGGCCGGGCGTGGTGGCTCATGCCTATAATCCCACCACTTTGGGAGGCCGAGGCAGGCGGATCACTGAGGTCAGGAGTTCTAGAGTACCCCAGCAAACATGGTAAAACCCCGTTTCTACTAAAACTATAAAAAAATTAGCCAGGCATGATGGTGCGTACCTGTAATCTCAGCTACTTGGGAGGCTAAGGCAGGAGAATTGTTTGAACCCAGAAGTGGAGGTTGCAGTGGGCCGTGATCCCACCACTGCACTCCAGCCTGGGCAACAGAGCAAGACTCTGTCTCAAAAAAAAAAAAAAAAAACATACGTAAGGCTGGGGCAGTGGCTCACGCCTGTAATCCCAGCACTTTGGGAGGCCAAGGTGGGTGGATCACAAGGTCAGGAGATCAAGACCATCCTGGCTAACATGGTGAAACCTCGTCTCTAATAAAACACAAAAGAAATGAGACAGGTGTGGTGGCAGGCGCCTGTAGTCCCAGCTACTCGGGAGGCTGAGGCAGCAGAATTGCTTGAACCCGAG
>NW_016873187.1:0-1680 GCF_001698545.2 Rhinopithecus bieti
ATTGGTGTAACTCTGTGAGATGAAAGCACATATCACAAAGATGTTTCTCAGATAACTTCCTTCTAGTTTTATCTGAGGATATTTCCTTCTTCATCATATTCCTCAATTTGCTCCTGAATATCCCTTTGCAGATTAAACAAAAAAAGTGTTAGCAAGCTTCTCAATGAAAAGAATGGTGCAATTCTGTGAGATGGGTTCACGCACCCCACAGCAGATACTCAGAAAGCTTCGTTTTGCTTTTTATCTGAGGATATTTCCTTTGTCACCATAGGTTTCAATGCACTCCCAACTATCCTATTACAGATTTTATGAAACCAGTGTTATCACTCTGCTCAAGGACAGAACGGTTTAAGTCTGTGAGAGGAATTCACACATCACAAAGAAGTTTCTCAGAAGGCTTCTTTCTAGAATTTTCTGAGTATATTTGCTTTATCAATATAGGCCTCAATGTACTCCCAAATATCACTTTGCAGATTCCACAAAAACAGTGTTAGCAAACTGCTCCATGAAAAAAATAGTATAACTCTGTGAGTTGAAGTCACACATCACAAAGAAGTTTTTTAGAAAGTTTCTTTCTCGTTTTATCTGAGGGTATTTCCTTTTCACCATCGGCCTGAATGCGCTCCCAAATATCCCTTTGCAGATTCCACAAAAATAGTGTTATCAAACTGCTCAATGGAAAGAACAGTACAACTCTGTAAGAAGAATTCAGACATCACAAAGTAATTTCTAAGAGAGCTTCTTTCTAGATTTTATCTGAGTATATTTCCTTTTTCAACATAGTCCTCAATGTGCTCCTAAATATCCCATTGCAGATTAAACAAAAAAAGTGTTAGTAAACTTCTCAATGAAAAGAACCATAACTCAGTGACATGAATTCACACATCACAAAGTAGCTTTTCGGAATGTATCTTTCTCCTTATCTGAGGGTATTTCATTTTCACTAAATTAATCAATGTGCTCCCAAATATCCCTTTGCAGTTTCCATGAAAACAGTATTAGCAAACTGCTCCTTGAAAAAAATGGTGTAACTCTGTGAGATGAAATCACACATCACAAATAACTTTTTCAGAAAGATTCTGTCTAGTTTTTATCTGAGGATATTTCCTATGTCACCATAATCTTCAATGTGATCGAAAATATACTATTGTAGATTCCACGAAAACAGTGTTATTAAACTGCTCATTGAAACGAACAGTATAATTGTGTGAGATGAATTCACACATCACAAAGCAGTTTCTCAGAAAGCTTCTTTCTAGTTTTTAACTGAGGATATTTCCTTTGTCACAATACACTTCAATGCAGTTCAAAATATCCCTTCTCAGGTTCCCCAAAAACAGTGCCACAAAACCACTCCATGAAAAGGAAGGTGTAACAATGTGAGATGAATTCACACAAGGAAGCTTCTCAGAAATATTCTTTCCTTATTTTTTTTCTTAGTCACCATAGACTTCAATACGATCAAAAATATCGCTTCTCGATTCCACAAAACAGTGCTACCAAACTGCTCAATGAACAGAACCGTGAGCTCTGTGAGATGAATTAACACATCACAAAGCAGTTTCTAAGAATGGTTCTTTCTTGTTTTTACATGAGGATATTACCTTCGTCACCATAAGCTTCAATGCACTCCAAAATATCCCATTGCAGATTCCAAGAAAAGAGTGTTAGCAAACTGCT
>NW_016873188.1:0-1525 GCF_001698545.2 Rhinopithecus bieti
CAACAGAGCGAGACTCCGTCTCAAAAAAAAAAAAAAAAAAAAAAAAATTAGTCCAGTGTGGTGGCACGTGCCTGTAATCCTAGGTACTTGGGAGGCCGAGGCAGGAGAAATTGCTTGAACCCGGAAGGTGGAGGTTGCAGTAAGCTGAGATCACACTATTGCACTCCAGCCTGGGCAACAAGAGTGAAACTCCATCTTGAAAAAAATAATAATAATACAAAAATTAGTTGGGCGTGGTGGCGCACACCTGTAGTCCCAGCTACTTGGGAGGCTGAGGCAGGAGAATCTCTTGAACCTGGGAGGCAGAGGTTGCAGTGAGCTGAGATCATGCCACTGCACTCCAAAGAGAGAAACAAAGTGGCAATTTGGAGAGGCAAAATGGTTAGAGATTAGAGAGGCAAAAATGGTTAGAGATTAGAGAGGACAGAACTCCACAGAGAGATGACAAGCGATCAAGCGATTTCCAGGGCAGTTCCTTTGTAGCAGGACGAACCTCAGACAAAACTCCTCAGACACCGGATTGAAGAAGGAAGAGGTTTTTTTATTCAGCAGGGAGCGTCGGCAGAGGATTAAAGAAGGAAGAGGTTTTTTATTCGGCCGAAAGCGTTGGCAAACTCGCGTCTTAAGTGCCGAGCTCCCCGAGAAATAAATTCTTGGCCTTTTTAAAGAGTTGTAACTTTGAGGGGTCCACGTGAAAGGGTCGTGATAAATCGAGCAAGCATGGGAAACATGACTGGGGACTACATGCATCAGCTAACAGAACAAAAAGCTTTACAATGCTTTTTTCATACAGTGTCTGGAATTTACAGATAACACAAGTAGTTTAGGTCAGGGATTGATGTTATTATTATTACTTTTTTTAACTCCTAGAGCCGGGTGGCGGTGCCAAGTTTGTCTGGCTATTTATCTTTTGTTTCTTTCTAACTCTTTGCTTTCTCTCCTCCTGTCTTGTGAACTAGGCAAGGTGCGGGGAGGAGGGCAGCAGGAGTAGTAGTGGTCGCCTTCCTTACCTTGAGGCTTCAGCTGAGTGATATTCAGCACAAATTTATGAGGAAACTACCCAACCCCAGGGAAAGAATTACCCAAAAAGAATAAGATAACTAGGCCAGGCGCGGTGGCTTACGCCTGTAATTCCAGCACTCTGGGAGGCCGAGGAGGGCAGATCACGAGGTTAAGAGATCAAGACCATCCTGGCCAATATGGTGAAACCCCATCTCCACTAAAAATACAAAAAATTAGCCGGGTGTCGTGGCAGGCACCTGTAATCCCAGCTACTTGGGAGCCTGAGGCAGGAGAATCGCTTGAACCCGGGAGGCGGAGGTTGCAGTGAGCCGAGATCGTGCCATTGCACTCCAGCCTGGGCAAAAAGAGAGAAACTCCATCTCAAGAAAAAACAAACAGGCCAGGCGGTGGCTCTAGCCTGTAATCCCAGCACTTTGGGAGGCCAAGACGGGTGGATCACGAGGTCAGGAGATCGAGACCATCCTGGCTAACACGGTGAAACCCCGTCTCTACTAAAAAATAC
>NW_016873189.1:0-768 GCF_001698545.2 Rhinopithecus bieti
CCACTCAGGTAGTTATGCCTCTTTTTTCACAAGGCAGTGCTTGAATACTGTTCCTGTGAAACAGAAAAAGTAGATATTTCAGAGCACATTGAGGACTATGCTGAATACTGAAATACGCTGTAGTAAATTCGATGAAGAAGCGTTCCAATGATCTGCTGTCTGATCTGTGCATTCATTTCACAGAGTAATGTTTGCTCTATGTTGATCAGTTTCGAAACTCTGTCTTTGAAGAATCTGTGAAAGGATATTTAGTGACGTCCTGAGGCGTGTGGTCAGCAAGGAAACGTCTTCAGGTGAAACCAGCAGAGAAAATGTCTGAGCAACTGCTTTCGATGTGCATGTTCGTCTAATAGAATTAGAGCATTCTTTGGATTGAGCAGCTTGAAATTACTGGTTTTGTGGAATCTCAGGAAGGTCATTTGGGAATGATACTTAGACTATGGAGAAAGAAATATCCTCAGGTAAAATCCAGAAGGAAGCTTTCTGTTATACTGCCCTGTGTCATCTTAATTCCTCTCGCTCACTTAAGCCTCTCTTTTCATTGAGCAGTTTTCTAACCCTGTGTATGTTTATTTAGCCTGTGATGGGTTGTTTGGGAGCACTTTGAGGCTTGCAGTGAAAAAGGAAATATGTTGAGACCAAAAGTGGAGAGAAGCTTTCTGAGGAACTGCTTTGTGACGTGTGCATTCCACTCAGAATGTTATACCTCTCTTCTCATGCAGTGTCGGTACCCTTTTGGAGAAACAGGTACCAAGTGATATTCGGGAG
>NW_016873190.1:0-1435 GCF_001698545.2 Rhinopithecus bieti
ATTTTTTTTAAGACGAAGTCTTGCTCTTGTCCCCCAGGCTGGAGGGCAATGGTGCGATCTCAGCTCACTGCAACCTCCGCTTCCCAGGTTCAAGCAATTGTCCTGCCTCAGTCTCCCAAGTAGCTACGACTACAGGCACCTGCCACCACGCCTGGCTAAATTTTTGTATTTTAAGTAGAGACGGGGTTTCACCATGTTGGCCAGGCTGGTCTCAAACTCCTGACCTCAGGTGATCCGTCCTCCTTGGCCTCCCAAAGTGCTGGAATTACAGGAGTGAGCCACCGCACCCAGCCTTGAATGCCCTTATTCTTAAGAAATAAACAGACTCAGCCAGGCGTGGTGGCTCAGTGAGCCTAGATCACACCACTGCACTCCAGCCTGGGCGACAGGGCAAGACTCTGTCTCAAAAAAAAAAAAACCAAAACCAAAAAAAACAAAAAACATGGAGCAAAAACTAACAAAGCTGAAGGAGAAATAGACAAATCCACAATTTTGGTAGAAAACTCAATTCCTGACTTATCAATCAATAAAAAAGTTGGCAGAAAAATCACTAACACCTGTAAAACATTATCAACCAACCTGACCTGACATTTAGGTCACTCTACCCAACAACAGCAGAATATGCATTCTTTTCAAGTGTACACGGAACATCATCCAACTGGACCATACTCTACACCATAAAGCAAACATTAAAAAACTTAAAAGAAATGAAATCATACAAAGCATATTCTCTAACCATAATAGAAGCTAGAAATCAATAACAGAAAGATATCTGCAAAGTCCCAAATATTTGGAAATTAAACAACATATTTCTATTCTTTTAAACCACAGATCAAAGAGGAAGTAAAACAGAAATTAGAAAATATTTATTTATTTATTTATTTATTTATTTGAGACGGAGTCTCACTGTGTCGCAGGCTGGAGTGCAGTGGCGCAATCTCCGCTCATTGCAACCTCTGCCTTCTGGGTTCAAGTGATTCTCCTGCCTCAGCCTCTTGAGTAGCTGGGATTACAGGTGCACAACACCACGGCCAGCTAATTTTTGTATTTTAGTAGAGATGGGGTTTCACCATGTTGGCCAGGCTGGTCTCAGACTCCTGACCTCAAGTGATCCGCCCACCTTGGCCTCCCAAGTGCTGGGATTACAGGCCTAGAAAATATTTTAAATTGAATGAAAATGAAAACCAACATTTCAAAATGTGGACAATGCACCTAAGCAGTGCTTATAGGGAAACAGCATTAAATGCTTAGAGAATAAGTTCACTCCTAACTAAGTGTATATCTCCTAAGAACAAGGACATCTCTTATAATAACCACAATATAATCACCAAATTCAGGAACTTTTGCAATAGTACAATGTAATATGTAGCCCATATTCAAATATCTCTAAAGCTATTAAAAAATAACCTTCAGGCCGGGCGCGGTGGCTCAAGCC
>NW_016873191.1:0-767 GCF_001698545.2 Rhinopithecus bieti
ATATGCAGAGACATTTAGGGGAAAATGTTGGTAGACCCACTTCATCTGAAATATTGACCTGTAGACTCAATGTTTTGTCTTGGCAAACAAAAATTTTAGGCTAGATTTTTTTTAGAAATCATGAGAATATAAAAAAAAAAAGTCCAACTATGTGTTGATTATGGAAAGCAAATCTCAAAATGTATGACACATAAATCAAAATACAGCATATGTGGTTTGAAGGAACACCAAGATAATGCAAATAAAAGAAAAATTTGGCAATACAAACAGTACTAAAGGTGAGATAGAAGTAAGTCTTTAAAGCCATAAAATAAGACTTATCCTCTTTTGAGGATATGTAACAATCAATACAAACAGTACTAAAGGTGAAATAGAAGTAAGTCTTTAAAGCCATAAAATAAGACTTATCCTCTTTTGAGGATATGTAACAATCACGAAGATATGTAAAATTTTCATTTTATATTGTATGTCATAAGAAACAAAATCTCTAAGAAATGAGAAAATTTCACAAAAAATTACAGCAGTCAAAATTATGTCACAGTGTCAATATTTTATTTAAATCATTTCTGATTTAGGGAAAAAACACAAATTTTAGGGTGATCTGAATAATATTGAATAATAATGTATTGAATAATACATTATACTTCTTTTCTGAAGATGCATATTTGGTTAATCACTTAATGGAAAATTTGCATATATTAGACTATGTGTTGCAGGAAGTCAGGGACCCCAAACAGAGGGACCGGCTGGAGCCGCGACAGAAGAAC
>NW_016873192.1:0-768 GCF_001698545.2 Rhinopithecus bieti
AATAGATTAGAAATATTGCTCTGAAAGAGCAATATTTAATGAGTAAACTCTATATGTTAAACCAAATTATGCCTAAGACTTTTAAAATAGATTGCTTTTCTCAATTTTAGGAAACTACAACAATCCCTAAGCACATTGCTTTCATAGATTGTTAATAGATTAGAAATATTGCTCTGAAAGAACAAATGTACTCCCCAAACAACCGTCAGGGAGTGATTCAGAAATAACAGAGAGGTTATCATTTTTGCATTTGGGAAGTTTAAAATAAAACAGATTCTTAGTAGTCCAAAAATGTATGATAGTAACTCAAGAAACTTCGTATTTGTGGACGTGCTTTAGAAATAGATCACGAAAACATTAGTAGATAAATTGAAAGTATATGTTTAAATGCAAGCTTTTTTATATTGATTAATAACAAATATGTTTACAACTTGTGCTATACATGTGGAAAACTATAATTTAATGTGAATGATAAAGTATTGAAGAATCTTAATATATTATTAATAAAAAATAGCTTTTCATGTGTGTGACTAGGTATGTGTCTGTAGTATATGCAAAGGGGTACTAATCCTCAAGTGTTTGGAAGTCTTCCATGATGCCCAAATCCTGAAATTTTTCTGGATCTGGTTCTGTTCAATGTGGTTGGGTAATACCGATTCGCCTAAGCCAATTATGTCATTTTCTTTCCTAGCGATTGAATCACAGAAAACCACGTGACCTTCTGGAGGTCTTCTATGATAGTTCCTGTCATATTTAAAGAGACACATA
>NW_016873193.1:0-768 GCF_001698545.2 Rhinopithecus bieti
ATCAAATTCACACATAACAATATTAACCTGAAATGTAAACAGACTAAATGCTACAATTAAAAGACACAGACTGGCAAATTGAATGAAGAGTCACGGCCCATCAGCGTGCGTATTCAGGAGACCCATCTCACGTGCAAAGACACACATAGACTCAAAATAAAGGGATGGAGGAATATTTACCAAGCAAATGGAAAGAAAAAAAAAAAAAAGCAGGAGTTGTAATCTTAGTCTCTTATAAAACAGACTTTAAACCAACAAAGATTAAAAAAAAGACAAAGAAGGGCATTACATAATGGTAAAGGGATCAATGCAACAAGAAGAACTCACTATTCTACATATATATGCACCCAATACAGGAGCACCCAGATTCATAAAGCAAGTTCTTAGAGACCTACAAAGAGACTTAGACTCCCACACAATAATAATGGGAGACTTTGACACCCCATTGTCAATATTAGACAGAACAGTGAGACAGAAAATTCACAAGTATATTCAGGACTTAAACTCAGCTCTGGACCAAGCAGACCTACAGAACTCAAAACTTGAACTCAACTCTGGAAGAAGCAGACATCTACAGAACTCTCCACCACAAATCAACAGAATATACATTCTTAGCAGTACCACATCACACTTATTCTAAAATTGACCACATAATTGGAAGTAAAACACTCCTTATCAAATGAAAAAGAGTGGAAATCACAACAGTCCCTCAGACCACGGTGCAATCAAATTAGAACTCAGGATTAAGAAACTTACTCAAAACTGCAC
>NW_016873194.1:0-1435 GCF_001698545.2 Rhinopithecus bieti
TAGAACTTAAAGTATAATAATAAAAAAAAGTCTTCACCATTTAAAGATATAAATCAAAATTCATGATTAAAATAATACAATGCCAGGAATTTATTTTCATAAGAATCTGGTGGAGAAGGTGAGGGTAAAGAAGTAGAAGTGGATTGGAGGGAAGAGGGAAAATGAAACAAGTTTGGCCACAAAATGGTAAATTTTGAAGCCGGGTAATGGGTACATGGGAATTAATTAAACTATTCTCTCTACTTACATAGTATATATTTGAAATGTTCCATAACAAAAGGTTTAAAAAAAAAAAAAAAAAAAAACGAAGTTCAAATCCATACCTTCCATTTACTAGCTGGGTGACCTTGAATACTAAACAGCTCTAAGCTTAGTTCCATTATCTGGAATTTAGAGATAACAATGGTGCTATCATCAGGATTAAATAAAATATTACACATGGAAAGTGCTTTACAAACTCTAACAAGCAAACTAAATGTTAACTGCTCTTAGAAGTATTATATAGATTGTCATTGGTAACAGAACTTTAATATAATAATAATGGTAGATATTGCTAAGAAAAGACTAACGGAAAATAGATCACTGTGAGATTGAAAACTTCTTGAGAACAGAAATCCTGATTTTGGCCAGATGTGGTGGCTCACACCTGTAATCCCAATCCTTTGGGAGAGCCAAGCAGGAGGGTTGCTTGAGCTCAGGAATTCGAGACCAGCCTGGGCAACACAGAGAGACTCTATCTCTACAAAAAAAATTAAAAGAAAAAATTAGCTGGGAGTGGTGGCATGCGCCTGTGGTCCCAGCTCCTCAGGAGGCTGAGGTGGGAGGATGGCTTGAGCCTGGGAGTCCAGACTGCAGTGAGCAGTGATCGTGCCATTGCACTCTAGACTGAGAAACAGCAACACTCAAACAGATGCCAGGCACAGTGGTTCATGCCTGTAATCCCAGCACTTTGGGAGGCTGAGGCAGATGAATCGCTTGAGCCCAGGAGTTTGAGACCAGCCTTGGCAACATGGTGAAACCCCATCTCTATCAAAATACAAAACTTTAGCCAGTCTCATAACCCAGTCTCTAGATAGATAGATACGATTTTTTAAAAATTTTTTTAAAGAAAAGAAAGAACAACAAAAAAAGAAAGCCTGATTTTATTCATGTAAAACATAAGTGAAACATTTCTAATGTCCCTTCAATGTTCCAAGGAACCTGCCAGGCACTGGGATAGAGATTAATGGATCTGCAGCCTCTAAATTTAAGGAGATCAAAGTCTGAAGGAGATAGACACATATGACAAACAATTGCAAAGCATAAAACTTAATAATTGTGCTAATAGGACACTGTCCAGTGCCCAGAACGTCTGATACCTATTTGCTGAGTAAAAAGTGTCAATTCATTTATTAATTCAACAAATATTTATTTTACCCAGCACTGTTCTTGATTC
>NW_016873195.1:0-764 GCF_001698545.2 Rhinopithecus bieti
CTTGTTAATTTTCTATCTCATTGATCTAATATTGACAGTGGGGTGTTAAAGTCTCCCACTATTATTGTGTGGGAGTCTACGTCTCATTGTAGGTCTCTAAGAACTCGCTTTATGAATCTGGGTGCTCCTGTACTGAATGCATATATTTTTGGGATAGTTAGCTCTTCTTGTTGCATTGATCCCTTCACCATTATGTAATGCCCTTGTCTTTTTTTATCTTTGTTGGTTTAAAATCTGTTATACTAGAGACTAGGATTGCAACCTGTACTTTTTTTTGTTTGTTTTCATTTCCATTTCCTCGGTGTATATTCCTCCATCCTTTTATTTTGAGCCTATGTGTGTCTTTACACATAAGATGGGTCTCCTGAATACAGCACACTAATAGACCGTGACTCTTTATCTAATTTGCCAGTCTGTGAATTGAGGCATTTAGCCCATTGACATTTAAGGTTAATATTGTTATGTGTGAATTTGATCCTGTCATTATGATGCTAGCTGGTAATTTTGACCCATTAGTTGATGCAGTTTCTTCATAGTGTCGATGGTCTTTACAATTTGATATGTTTTGCAGTGACTGCTGCTGGTTTTCCTTTCCATGTTTAGTGTTTCCTTCAGGAGCTCTTGTAAAACAGGCCTGGTGGTGACAAAATTCTCAGCATTTGCTTGTCTGTAAAAGATTTTATTTTCCTTCGCTTATGAAGCTTAGTTTGGCTGAATATGAAATTCTTGGTTGAAAATTATTTTAAGAATGCTGAATATTGGCC
>NW_016873196.1:0-771 GCF_001698545.2 Rhinopithecus bieti
GAGAATTACTTGAACCCAGGAGGTGGAGGCTGCAGTGAGCCGAGATCACCCATTGCACTGCAGCCTGGGCAACAAGAGCAAAATTCTGTCTCAAAAAAAAAAAAAAAAAAAAAAAAATCTAATGCCTGCCTGTAAAATGTAGTTTTCTTTGTTTCAGTGATCATATGCTACTACAGGTGATATACTAGTTAAAGATGCCCACCTTTTATTCTGCTCAAGCACTTATTAAGCACATACAGTACTTGGCACATCTTTCCACTTTCTACCATGAATTAGGCTGTTTTCAATTATGCTAAGAAACCTACTAGTCCAAGTGTGAAAGTAGGTGCTAATTGCTTATATCGGTTAGTGGCCTCTGGGCAAAGTGGGCCATATTTATTTTCTGCTGACAGTTCATGTCTAATCCAAGAGTATGACTGACTTCACCTCCCCTACACAGTCAGCTAATGTGAAATACTTCCATGCTTAAACCATAAAAAGCCATTAAAATACATATGGACATTGAAATAAATAAAGCACAATGGCATATTTTATCATTCTTCCAAATAAAAAAGTGCACCAAGTCGTATTAGTCACCAAAAGCATGATCAGTGACATAAGAATAATCATTTCTTTTTGAAAAAAGTAAACAAAATTGGAAGAAATTTTTTTCTGAATTCACTGAATTTTTAAAGATGTTATGGCAAATCTTTTAAAAAATAGAAAGCCTACCAGTTACTGAAATTGTCAGACATAGCCTCCATGTGTTATTCTTTTGTAGTTGAATACTTA
>NW_016873197.1:0-768 GCF_001698545.2 Rhinopithecus bieti
TAGGTGAAAAGGAGAATTTAAAGCAAAGAATATAGTCGTAAATAAAAGCATGAGACTATAAAATGGAATGTGAATGGGTGACTCCCAAAATTCAGATGATAAAAACCTGTTGTGTAACTGGCATGTCCTAGTTCATTGGCCCAAGGTGCAAACACAGTCCCATCATTTATTACTTTCATAACTACTATTTGTCCTTTTTAATCCTTATTTGCCCTTATTCCGTGGACATACATCACTTATTCCTATGCTCCCCCCTGCCCTATGAATTTCTATCAACTCTTGGTTCTTACTCAGACTCAGAGGAAGGGTAATAGTCCTTCATTCCCACTTTCAAACACAGGGTAATACGCGGTTGGGTTCCAACGGGAAAGCTCTCTGGACAGGTGTGATCAATCACTTTTTCCAAATAAATAGTACCTAGTGAATCCAGCTTTTCTCCACAACAGTTAGGCCCCTGGTTAGAGACTCAGGTATGAGCTTGACCTCACTTGGTCTGTTCTCAGGATTGACTCCATGGAACTCCTAGTGTCTAGGCTGTGAGCAGAGCAATGCATAAGAAGGGAAGTGGTAACTTTGCTTAGACACACAGAAACCACTGAAAAGCCTCTTCACAGAACAAAGCGCTGCTCAAATTGACTTTTTCTTCTGCCTGTATTGAGAAGCAACTGGCAGTTCCCAGATCTCTCTCTCTTTCTGTGTGGGTGACTCAGTGATTGATATATATATATTTATATATAGAGAGAGAGAGAATGTATCTATATAAATAAT
>NW_016873198.1:0-1915 GCF_001698545.2 Rhinopithecus bieti
ATATAACTAATATCTCTGAAAAACAGAAACACTATACAATAATGCATTTTGTTTCATCAAGTTTGCTTCATACAAACCACTGATGGAATTCTTTGGGAAATTTATGTTTTCTATCTGCTGAATAATTTAAAATACTTTCTGATTGTGTTAAGCAAAGGATTTTGTTCAGTCCAAAATAATTCAGTAGTTAAATAATCAATAGCATTTACCTAGATGTACTACTGTCAACCTATCTCTTCTCAAATTATTGAAAATCAAGTTTTCAGGTTGTAAGATAAATCACTGTTTACTTAAAGCCAATGATTAAAACTAATAAAATCCTTCAACTTCTCCTTATCGTTTATATACAATCTCTTTGATGATTTACATTTAAGACAGATATTGATTTCTGTCCTCCTCCTTTGCCCTATAAATGACACTCTTTCTTCAGTCAAGGGTGGTGAGCAGTAGCAGGTCAGCCCAAGGATGGGATAAATAAACAAAAATAACTTACTTTTAAGGAAGCAAAGCAGAGCATCTTCAAAGCAACAGTAGTTTTCTATAATCTATCCTTTGACAGCCAACTAATGAAACTACAAAATCCAGACTCATATCAAGCTTAGTTGTTTTTATATTCTAAGCAAGCCTATGTCATTTAAAATTTTGTGCTTTCTTTAGGTCCAATAAATTTTTTTTGTTTGTTTTTGAGCCATTTTGTGGGGAAGTATTTCTAGGACCAATTAAAATCATTATAATTTCTAACATTCCAGAAAAAAATAAGACAGGATGTGGAGACTAAGGGAAATTAGTCCCTAAAATTTCTTTTAAGACATGGCACATCATTCACGCTAAGATTTGATCTGTTGATTTTGTAGATGCCAAAACCAAGTGCTCTGCCCTGAGGTGTCATGATCAAGCAACTCAGTTACGGCTAACACACTGGTAGCTGTTTTGCTACTGAAACGTATACTCTCTGTTTGAAGGAAAAAAGTGACAGAAATAATTAAATATACATTTGAGAAGTGCATACAGGAAGGTCATAGCACTGCTTTATGAAGAACAAAAATGTTAGGTAGGTAACACTAAGTGGATTGACTAGGAAAATTATGTAATATAAGAAACAGACCTCAGTATTTCACAACAAACTTATATACCCCTCTGCTCTCATTCTAAAACTATTTTAACTTTTATTTTAAGTTTGGGGGTACACATGAAGGCTTTTTATATAGGTAAACATATGTCATGAGAGTTTGTGTTGCTGATTATTTCATCACCCAGGTATTAAGCCAAGTACCAAATAGTTATCTTTTGTGCTCCTCTCCTCCCTTGCACCCTTCTCCCTCAAGTAGATCCCAGTCTCTGTTATTCATTCTTCATGTTCATAACGTCTTATCACTTAGCTCCCACTCATAGGAACATGCAGTATTTGGTTTTCTGTTCTTGTATTAGTTTGCTAAGAATAATAACCTCCAGCTTCATCCCTATTCCTGCAAAAGACACCTTTTTTATGGCTGTATAGTATTCCATAGTGTATATGTACCACATCTTCTTAATCTGATCTGTCATTGATAGACATTTAGGTTGATTCCATGCCTTTGCTTTTGTTAATACTGCTGTAATGAACATTCACATGCATGTGGTCTTTATGGTAGAATGATTTATATTACTCTGGGGATATACCCAGTAATGGGATTGTGAGTCAAATGGTAGTTCTGCTTTTAACTCTTTGAGGAATTGCCATACTGTGTTTTGCAATGGTTGATTTAATTTACACTCTCACCAACAGTGTATAAGTGTTCCGTTTTCTCCACAACCTGACAATCATCGGTTATTTTTTGACTTTTTAATAATAGCCCTTCCCACTGGAGTGAAATGATATCTTGTGGTTTGGTTTGCATTTCTCAGCGATCAGTTATATTGAGTTTTTTTTTTTTTT
>NW_016873199.1:0-767 GCF_001698545.2 Rhinopithecus bieti
TGGTTGTAATTCTTTTCTTACTAAATTGAAATACAAAATTCTACTTACTACAGAAATATAGAAAGCATAATAATTTGAAAAATGAGTATTGGTAATTATAGTGACTTCATGTATGAATTAAAAGTTCTTAGAAGGAAAAATGACTAATTTGGGTATTTAGTTGGTCATATCCTCTTACTTGCCCAGTGTGTGAATTTTGGAATTAAACAATTGAGTCCTGGTGTGTTTTGTTTTAAAAAGAAAAGACCAGTCTGCTTAGCATGTGAAAAGTAGCTTCTTCTGTGCTGTACCAAAAGAAAAAAGTTAGTATGAGGCTTTGTCATGTTCCATATTTCATTCTGTCTCCATAAAGTGGCTTGATAACCACACCCTTAAAAAATGATTCTTAGAGAAAAAAAAACTGTGAGACGTTTGTTAAAGTAGATATTTTTCTGTTTGTCTTTTCAAGTTTATTGTATTGGATTGAACTGCTGCTATAGATGGACAGGTCAAGCAAAGAGAAGCTTCATTTCCCATGTTGTTGTTAATAGCTTGCTTCCTGCATGTCTTCATTTAAAAGAACAATTGTAAAATCTAACCTAGTCCATTTAGTACTACTCTACTTTGAAAGCACTAAAACATATGAAGAGGATTTCACTGTGTTCTTTCCCGTGTCAGATATTACTGTTTATAAGCAGTCAGTGCACAGTACATCTCTGGTATATTAACCTGTTTACAAAGAATAGTTGCATCCACCCCTCGCCCATTTCTGTTGTCTTAAGGTATCC
>NW_016873200.1:0-1436 GCF_001698545.2 Rhinopithecus bieti
GGTGGCTCAAGCCTGTAATCCCAGCACTTTGGGAGGCTGGAGATGGGCGAATCACGAGGTCAGGAGATCGAGACCATCCTGGCTAACACGGTGAAACCCCGTCTCTACTAAAAGTACAAAAAACTTACCGGGCGAGGTGGCGCGCGCCTGTAGTCCCAGCTACTCGGGAGGCTGAGGCAGGAGAATGGCGTAAACCCGGGAGGCGGAGCTTGCAGTGAGCTGAGATCCGGCCACTGCACTCCAGCCCGGGCGACAGAGCAAGACTCCATCTCAAAAAAAAAGAAAACAAAACAAAAAAAAAACACTTGAATAATGTGTCACTTAATGAGAGCCCTGTTGGTGTCTGAATTTTTTATTTCTTTGGTCTAATGAACTTTGATCTTTTTTTTTTTTTTTGAGACAGAGTCTCGCTTTTATTGCCCAGGCTGGAGTGCAGTGGCACGATCTCAGCTCACTGCAACCTCCGCCTCCCAGGTTCAAGCTTTTCTTGCCTCAGCCTCCTGAGTAGCTGGGATTATAGGCACCCACCACCACTTCCTGCTAATTTTTGTACTTTCAGTAGAAACGGAGTTTTGCCGTGTTGGCCAGGCTGTTTTCCAACTCCTGACCTCAGGTGATCCGCCTAACTCGGCCTCCCAAAGTACTGGGATTACAGGCGTGAGTCACTGTGCCTGGCCAAACTTTGATCTTTTAATCAGAAACTCGCTACTGTTTCATTATCTTCTTATGTAATTTCCAAGTATTCACTTAGGTGCAAACTCTGATCTTACTCATCTGTGATACTAACCAAAGTAATTGGAATAAACTCTGAGATCTATTAGGTATTCCCTTATCAGCTTATACTGAACTACATTTTCCCCAAAACTCCTAGCATTTCTCACTCAGTAGATGTATGTCAGCTTGAATTTGACTGTGATTAGTTTTTTTTTTTTTAATATTATTTATTTATTTTGAGATGGAGTCTTGCTCTGTCACCCAGGCTGGAGTGCAGTGGTGTGATCTCAGCTCACTGCTACCTTCGCCTCCCAGGTTCAGGCAGTTCTTCTGCCTCACCCTCCTGGATAGCTGGGACTACAGGGGTGCACCACCGCGCCTGGCTAATTTTTGTATTTTTAATAGAGACATGGTTTTGCCATGTTGGCCAGGCTGGTCTCAAACTCTTGACCTCAGGTGGTCCACCCGCCTCAGCCTCCCAAAGTGCTGGGATTACAGGCATGAGCCACTGTGCCCAGCCCATGACAACCTTTTTTTTTTTTTTTTTTTTTTTTTTGGGAAAAGAGTTTCTACTTTTTTTACCGAGCTGGGGGTAAAGAGGACGTAGTCAGCTCACCACAACCTCCACCTCCCTGGTTCAAGCGATTCTCCTGCCTCAGCCTCTTGAGTAGCTGGAATTATAGACATGTGTCACCACACCAGGCTAATTTTGTATTTTTAGT
>NW_016873201.1:0-1682 GCF_001698545.2 Rhinopithecus bieti
AGCCTCCTGAGTAGCTGGGACTACAGGTGCCCACCACCGCGCCCGGCTAATTTTTTTAAAATGTATTTTTAGTAGAGACGGGGTTTCACCATGTTAGCCAGGATGGTCTTGATCTCCTGACCTCGTGATCCGCCCATCTCGGCCTCCCAAAGTGCTGGGATTACAGGCGTGAGCCACCGCACCCGGCCTCATGGGTGTTTTTTGAAGAAACATTCCACTGCTGAAATAGTGCATGCTGAAGAGTATTGCCTAATAAGGGAAGTGCTAGGATTGATTTTTTAAATAAAGTCTACAAATGCTGGTAAAGGGATAGATTATACAGTACCACTGGTACAGCAGAATTAAAATTTACAGGTAGGAAGGAAACACTCTACCACACCTTGTCTGTAGTTCCCTGTTCTGTTTAAAGGAATATTGACTTTCAAAAAATATATTTAAGATATCTAAAGATATTTTAAAATAAGATATTTAAAATAGATTGAAGATATTTCATTTTTCATAAGGTTATTTTAATGGAATTAATACCTAAATATATTTAAGATATCTAAAGATATTTTAAAATAAGATATTTTAAAATATGCTTGATATTTCATTTTTCATAAGGTTATTTTAATGGAATAAATACCTTTTCCCCCCGATTTTACTTGACAGACTTTATTTTGCCTTTTTTGGCTGGCATTAATATGGATATTTAGCTAAGGTATTGTTTTATATTAGACAGAATCTTGGAGCCTCCTGATTGTTCATAGGGGATTAATTTAGTTTGCATATTTTATAGGTCGCATCTTGCCATTTGTAAATGGATAAAACATTTGCCATTTTCTGCTTGAAATAAGAATTTGATGCATTTATAGACTTTGATTATGTAACATTGTTTATTATTATCCTTCTATTTGGGAAAAGTATCTTTATGTAATAAAATAAGTTAAAAGTTAAGTTTTCCATAATTTTCACATTCATAACTTAGAACAGTTAACAAATGAAAATTCCTTTTGGTACTAGATATTAGTTTTTTTCTCTATTCTAATACTAATATACAAAATACTTTTATTTCTGGTTTATAGGTTATTCATTTTTGTTTTACAAACTTCTCTTGTATAAATTTGTTACAAATACAAAGAGTTCCTGGTCCAGAAGTATTAGTATGCATTCAGTAATATATCCTATCACAATAAAAGTGAATGGGCTTCATAAGAGCATATCTCATTTCTAAATTTCACTGTGTATTTGATAAATAAAAATAAAGATTTGTCAGGTGCTTTGTTAATGTTAAAATGACGTGGCTGGTATTTTAATTTATCAAATCTAGACATGAGCTTATTTTAAAATCTAATCATCATAAAATCTTTTGCAATTTTCTGTCTTTGTTGTATGAATAGGGAATAGCATATAAGAAACTAATGTTACAGCTGTGGCTTTTATTGTAGAACAAGTTCTTCTGGATCAGAATTCTCAAACTCCTCCTCCAAGCCCTTTCTCAGTGCAAGCTTTTAATAAAGGGGCAAGTTGCAGTGCCCAAGGATTTGATTATGGACTCGGAAATAACAAAGGTAGGTGTTTAAAACTAAGTATTTTACTTACCTAACTTCAATATTTTTTATTACCTTCTCTTTTATACACTTTTTATTTGTGTTCACCCAGAAATCTTTATTAAATTAAAATTTGTTTCTGGAAAGCTAATA
>NW_016873202.1:0-1436 GCF_001698545.2 Rhinopithecus bieti
CCCCGCCAGGCTCCAAAGAAAAGCCAGGGCATCTCAGGTTAGCAGCTGAGTCACAAACCAAGTGTGTTTGATTTCAAAGCTCTTTTTTCCGTTACACTTTAAGTAGGGATCGGGCAGAGACCTCCCAGGGTCGGGGGCAGTTGGTGCGAGCCCAGCGGGCAGAGCAGCAGTCACAGGAGGACAATTTGTCAGGCGTGCAGGAGGGCGGGGATCCAGGGCCACTCCTACTCAGGAGAGAGGCAGGAAGGTAAACAGGTTAACCAACCCCAGTGAGTGAATCACAGGGAGCGCGGTGAGTGACTCCTACAGAGGAAGTGAGTTGATGAGCTAGAGGAACTGGAGTGAGGCAGAGCTGCCCAGGGCTGCCCACCTGCTGAGGGTCATCGCCAGCAGAGGGAGAGGAGGAAAGTGGACATGCAGGACTCTGTGCTGCTTTCTAACTTCAAGGAAAGTGGACAAAGCACTGAAGACTTTTCAGACTAAGCAAGGAAGTGCTGAGTCCAAAGGGAAGGGTTGGCCACTGCAGTCCCTTTCTCTGTGGCTTCTTCACCGAAAGGGGTGGGCCAGTCATACCTACAGTCATGGGAAACAGAGCCCACAGACATATTTTTCATCCAGTCCCAGGAACGGTTTAGACTGGACCTAAGAACTTGGGGTTTTTGAACAATGAAGGAGGTCATGATAGCTTCTTTCCTGGAAATGGCACAGCAGGAGGTCAGGAGTGGGTGAAGCAAGGGGCAATTTCCCAGAGAGAACCCCTGTGGGGAGGATGGGGAAGGACTGAGCTAGGGAGTCCGTCCCTGCCTGCAGTTCCCTGACGTGGTGGGCAGGCTCTGCACTCCCCGGGCAGTCTGGACACCAGGCTTTACTCAGCAGGGCTGGCAGGAAAAAAAACCTGGACTCTTAAGAGTTGACTCCCCTCTAACCCTGCCACGGTGGTTGGATCCTTCTCATGTCAGGAACCTTGCTACCTTTGTGGCAGATGCTATTAAAAAGTTCTTCCAGGCCGGGCGCGGTGGCTCAAGCCTGTAATCCCAGCACTTTGGGAGGCCGAGACGGGCGGATCACGAGGTCAGGAGATCGAGACCATCCTGGCTAACACAGTGAAACCCCATCTCTACTAAAAAATACAAAAAAGTAGCCGGGCGAGGTGGCAGGTGCCTGTAGTCCCAGCTACTCGGGAGGCAGGAGAATGGCGTAAACCCGGGAGGCGGAGCTTGCAGTGAGCCGAGATCCGGCCACTGCACTCCAGCCTGGGCGACAGAGCGAGACTCCGTCTCAAAAAAAAAAAAAGTTCTTCCTGGCCGGGCACTGTGGTTCACGCCTGTAATCCCAGCCCTTTGGGAGGCCAAGGCGGGCAGATCCCTTGAGCTCAGTAGTTTGAGAGCAGCCTGGGCAACATAGTGAAACCCTATCTGTACAAAAATACAAAAAAA
>NW_016873203.1:0-455 GCF_001698545.2 Rhinopithecus bieti
CTTGTTTTATGAATCTGGGTGCTCCTATATGGGATGCATATTTATTTAGGATAGTTAGCTCCTCTTGTTGAATTGGTCATTTTAGCATTATGTAATGGCCTTCATTGTCTCTTTTGATCTTTGTTGGTTTAAAGCCTTTTGTATCAGAGACTAGGATTGCAACCCCTGCTTTTTTTTTTTCTTTTTGCTTTCTATTTGCTTGGTAGATCTTCCCCCATCCCTTTATTTTGAATTTATGTGTGTCTCCGCGTGTGAGATGGGTCTTCTGAATACAGCACGATGGTTCTTGACTCTTTATCCAGTTTGCCCATCTGTGTCTTTTAATTGGATTATTTATCCCATTTACATTAAAGGTTAATATTGTTATGTATGAAATTGATCATGTCATTATGATGCTAGCTGGTTTTTTCATCTGTTAATTGATGCAGTTTCTTCATAGTGTCAATGGTCTTCAC
>NW_016873204.1:0-455 GCF_001698545.2 Rhinopithecus bieti
ACAGGACTAGGGTTACTTCACTTGTCTTCCTGCTCATGCTCTGCATACTGGCTGACTCACCCACCTTTCAGCTCTCATCCTCAGATGACTTCCAGGATCCTTCCCTAATGCTCCTCCTGTGTATTCTTGCAGCACTCTGTACTTAATTTTTCATCATAGCCTTTATTACGCTGTACTATAACTACTAGAAATTGTTCCTATTTTCTGAATTTTCTGCTAGACCATACCTTACACAGTTTTGTATTTCTAGGATACTTTCCATTGTCAGGTACACAGGAGGTACTAAATGAATGAATGAATGAACGAATACATTTTCAACTGTAGTTTTAAAGTTTTAAAAATCTTTCCACAGATTGTAGACCACCCATTTAATGGTCCATGTGCTTTCAATCTTTTAAGCAAAAACAACTCTTGTTCTTACGAAAACCTATATGAAAGAGATTAAGGTTAAACTG
>NW_016873205.1:0-1682 GCF_001698545.2 Rhinopithecus bieti
AATAAAAGTCACTGGAAAATCCTCAGTAGGAGAAGGGGAAAAACAATGTCAAAGGCAAATGATATAGTAAGCTTGTGTTGAGTGCTGTGAGAATATAAAAGTACAGTATATAGTTATAGGAGGAGTGAATGGGCATAAGACTAGACTGAGAGAATGATACCAAGTGATAAAAGTGTTTTGAGCTCTAGGAAAAATAAAATAGTTTACATCTTAGAGAAGATAGAAGCCTCATGCCCAATGGCAGTACTGATTCCTACCCATGTGACACAATCCTGTCTATGTCAGAGATAACTGAGGGAGAGGCTTACCAGAAACATGTGAGAATTCTGAAATCAAGGATTAGGTAGGGTAAATGACTTGCCCAAGGTCACACACTGCGGAATCCAGCATTAGAAAGTAGATCCTTTGTCCTTTGTTAAATTTAATATTTTTATTTTTATTTTTTGAGATAGGGTCTTACTCTGTTGCTCAGCCTAGAGTCCAGTGGTGCAATTACAACTCTCTACTTAAGAAACCCTCCCAACTCAGCCTTGTAAGTAGCTGGGACTACAGGCATGTATGACCACATGCAGCTAATTTAAAAAAAAATTTTATAGAGAGTAGGTTTCACTATGTTACCCAGGATGGCCTGGAACTCCTGAACTCAAGTAATTCTACCACCTCAGCCCTTGAAAGTGTTGTGATTACATGCATGAGCCACCATACTTGGCCATGTCCTCTTCTTGATTCCTTTCTATTGCTGTGCTTTACAAAGAGTTTAGTGTTGTAACCAAGAGAGGTGAAATGACTCATTTTTGAAAGGCATTTATAATGCCTTTATAGTACCTTTCAAAAGTTCAGTTTTATTATGTGGAATGAAGCAAAGGTGTAAACAGGTAGGTCATTAGAATGCATATTGTACTTATTACTTAATTTTATTGGGTTTTGTATATCTTTGGAAGCGTACTTAAGTCATTGTTGGGATAAAGTAAGGAGAAAAATACAGTTATTGGCCTTATGCTGAATGAACAGCATGCTTTGTCAGAAAGCAGAGCAGAGATGATCACCTTCTGTCTTGAATCATCCCATAGCTTCTACCTGTTCTGAATGAACCACACTTTACAGCTAAAAAGGGAAAAGGGCTCTCACAGGGACATGCAAGATGAATTCATGGTGTCATGTTTTAAAAATATATCATTTGCACGCCAGGATACAGTGAAAGTCATTCACTTCAGATCCAAATAAGGCACCCAATTATGCATGGAATTGTCATAGTAATGAAGCTGACGATGGATCCCTGGAAAGTCAAAATTGAGTTCCCAGTGTTGTACTAAGATGGCAGGGACAGTGTGACTGCATGGATAAAAGCTTGGAGTTTGGGAGTTAGGTCTAAATTCAAATCCTGGCTTCTCCCCCTAGTTGCTATGAATATCTAAAGAAGTAAATTATCCTCTATGCCTTAGTACACTCATTTACAAAGTGGGGATAATAATAGTACCTTTATTGTAAAATTGGTTTCCATATTAGATTATTAATATATTTAAGATGTTCAGAACTGTTCTAGGCAGATATAAAGCCCTTAATAATTTATAGCTATTGTTTTTCTAAGAGCTAGAAAAAAAAACTAATGACCCTCCTCATTGAAATTTCAAGAACTTTACAGCTTCAGAAGGGCCCTATGGTGGGTTCTTCCTATATATTCT
>NW_016873206.1:0-1676 GCF_001698545.2 Rhinopithecus bieti
TTTGGAGACATGGTCTTCCTCTGTCACCCAGGCTGGAGTGCAGTGGTACGGTTTTGGCTCATTGCAACCTCCGACTCCCCGGTTTAAGCGATTCTCATGCCTCAGCCTCCCGAGTCACTGGGATTATGGGCGCCTGCCACCAGGCCCAGCTAATTTTTGTATTTTTGTCAGAGACAGGATTTTGTCATGTTGGCCAGGCTGGTCTTGAACTTCTGACCTCAGGTGATCCTCCCACCTCGTCTCACAAAATGCTGGGATTATAGGCATGAGCCGCCACACCCAGCCTCAGGTTATCTAATCTTAATATGTACCAGATGTGGCCAGTCATGTTTTCTCACGCCTGTTTATCCCAGCAGTTTGGTAGGCCAAGATAGGCAGATTGCTCTAGCGCAGTAGCTCAGGACCAGCCTGGGCAACATGTTGAAACCCTGTCTCTACCAAAAAAAAAAATTGATAATAATTAAATAAATATGTACCAGATGTTATAGTAAAGAATAGATGGTTATTGTGGTCTCAGCTGTTAACCGCATTCAGATTTCTTTTTTTTTTTTTGAGACGGAGTCTGGCTCTGTCGCCCAGGCTGGAGTGTAGTGGCCGGATCTCAGCTCACTGCAAGCTCCGCCTCCCGGGTTTACGCCATTCTCCTGCCTCAGCCTCCCGAGTAGCTGGGACTACAGGCGCCCGCCACTTCACCCGGCTAGTTTTATTTTTTTTTTGTATTTTTTAGTAGAGACAGGGTTTCACCGTGTTAGCCAGGATGGTCTCGATCTCCTCACCTAGTGATCCGCCCGTCTCGACCTCCCAAAGTGCTGGGATTACAGGCTTGAGCCACCGCGCCCAGCCTGGATTTCTAAAATTTTTTTTTTTTTAATCATCGTGACCTGATTTCATCTCCATCCTTGTAGCTTCCACTCCTTTTCAGTAATTTGTTTTCGTTTTTTTTTTTTTTTTTTTTTGAGACAAGGTCTTGCTCTGTCAACCTAGGCTGGGGTATAGTGCTAAGCATAGCTGAATGCAGCCTCCACTCCTAGGCTCAGGTGATCCTCCTGCCTCAGCCTTGTCGGTAGCTAAGACTACAGGTGTCTACACCCAGCTAATTTTCGAATTTTTTTTATAGAGAAGGGGTCTCACTCTTTGCTTAGGCTGGCCTCAAGTGATATTCCTTGGCATCCCAAAGTGTTAGGATTACAGGCATGAGGCCCCACCATGCCCAGCCAACAGTTCATATTTATGGGCCCTTCCTCCTAAGACAGTTTCTTTTCCTTACATCTTTCTCTTGAATGATATATCTCTTCTAGGTCTTATATTTTTATTTAAGGTAAGTGCTTACTTACTCCCTGACTGTGGATGAATAGAGTGAAGTTAGTCATTAATCTGTGTCTTGTTCTTTTTTTTTTGAGACGGAGTCTCGCTCTGTCCCCCAGGCTGGAGTGCAGTGGCCGGATCTCAGCTCACTGCAAGCTCTGCCTGCCGGGTTCACTCCATTCTCCTGCCTCAGCCTCCCAAGTAGCTGGGACTACAGGCGCCTGCCACCTCGCCCGGCTAGTTTTTTTGTATTTTTTTTTTTTTTTTTTAGTAGAGACGGGGTTTCACCATGTTAGCCAGTATGGTCTCGATCTCCTGATCGAGCCCGGCCCTTTTATTTTTAAAACAGTTCTTTCTTGGCCGGGCGCGGT
>NW_016873207.1:0-455 GCF_001698545.2 Rhinopithecus bieti
CTTCTTTATTGGTCTGGGTAGTGGTATATCTATTTTGTTAATCTTTTCGAAAAACGAGCTCCTGGATTCATTACTTTTTTGAAGGGTTTTCCATGTCTCTGTCTCCTTTAGTTCTGCTCTGATCTTAGTTATTTCTTGTCTTCTGCTAGCTTTTGAATGTCTTTGCTCTTGCTTCTCTGGTACTTTTCATTATGACGTTAGGGTGTCAATTTTAGATCTTTCCCACTTTCTCCTGTGGGCATTTAGTGCTATGCATTTCCCTCTAAACACTGCTTTAGCTGTGTTCCAGAGATTTTGGTGCGTTGTGTCTTTGTTCTCATTGGTTTCAACGAACTTATTTTTTTCTCTGCGTTAATTTCGCTACTTACCTAGTACTCATTCGGGATCAGGTTGTCCAGTTTCCAAGTACTTGTGCGGTTTTGAGTAAGTTTCTTAGTCCAGGGTTCTAATTTTAT
>NW_016873208.1:0-272 GCF_001698545.2 Rhinopithecus bieti
GCCTGTAATCCCAGCACTTTGGGAGGCTGAGATGGGCGGATCACGAGGTCAGGAGATGGAGACCATCCTGGTGAACACGGTGAAACCCCGTCTCTACTAAAAAAAAATACAAAAAACTAGCCGGGAGAGGTGGCGGGCGCCTGTAGTCCCAGCTACTCGGGAGGCTGAGGCAGGAGAATGGCGTAAACCCAGGAGGCGGAGTTTGCAGTGAGCTGAGATCCGGCCACTGCACTCCAGTCTGGGCGACAGAGCGAGACTCTGTGCCAAAAAAA
>NW_016873209.1:0-264 GCF_001698545.2 Rhinopithecus bieti
GCCTGTAATCCCAGCACTTTGGGAGGCTGAGATGGGCGGATCACGAGGTCAGGAGATCGAGACCATCCTGGTGAACATGGTGAAACCCCGTCTCTACTAAAAAAAATACAAAAAACTAGCCGGGAGAGGTGGCGGGCGCCTGTAGTCCCAGCTACTCGGGAGGCTGAGGCAGGAGAATGGCGTAAACCCAGGAGGCGGAGTTTGCAGTGAGCTGAGACCCGGCCCCCGCCCTCGGGCCGGGGGAAAAGGAGGAGACTCGTTGCC
>NW_016873210.1:0-1437 GCF_001698545.2 Rhinopithecus bieti
ATATATATATATATGTATATGTATATATATATATTTTTTGGAGACGGAGTTTTGCTCTTACTGCCCAGGATGGAGTGCAATGGTGCTATCTCAGCTCACTGCAACCTCTGCCTCCCAGGTTCAAGCGATTCTCCTGCCTCACCCTCCCTAATAGCTGGGATTACAGGTGCCCGCCACCACACCCAGCTAATTCTTTGTATTTTTAGTAGAGATGGGGTTTCACTACGTTGGCCAGGCTGGTGTTGAACTCCTGACCTCAGGCAATCCACCCACCTCAGCCCCACAAAGTGCTGGGGTTACAGGCATGAGCCACTGCACCCGGCTTGACAATATCTTTTTATTTTAATCACCTTTTTATTTTTTACTTTCAACCATTCTGTGTCCTTCTGTTTTAGGTGTATCTTTTATAAACAGTATTTAATTGAAACTTTTTTTTCTTTAAATTTAATCTTGGTCTTTTAGCAGGGATATTTAATCTGTTATGATTGCTAATGTAATCAAATTTGGTTTTACTAACATATTTTACTAATTTTATGTACTGTGCTGTTTACTATTTCCCCTTTTTTTGCTTTTCATTGTACTTAGTTCTCTTTATTTTATTTTTTTAGTTTTATTATTTTATTATAGTTTTCTTATTTATTCTACTTTGCTTATTCCTATTGATTTGGAAAGTATACATTCTATTTTGTTTGTGATTACATTTATAATTTAATATGCATATTTTATTTGAGTCTAAAGCTAATGGATATATCTCTGCTCTCCTTCTGATCAAAATGTCTCAGAATATTTTGGCTCTGATATTCACTCCCAGTCTTTCGTGTTACCTGTGTAGCATGTTATCAGAGTCTAGTACTTACCTTTTTGGTTTTTTTTTTTAATACTTTGTTTTAAAGGAGACAACATTATAATTGATATTGCTGGCTTATTTAGATTTACTTACATGTTTACAGCCTCTCTGCTCACCATCGCTCCTTTGGATCCCACTATTTTCTTTTGGATTGAGTCTTTTATCCTGAAATACAGCATTGGTCACTTCTCTCAGTAAAGGTCTAACAGTAGTAACTGTCTTCAGCCTGTTTCTGGAGAACGTGTTTATTTTGCCCTTCCTCTTGAATGATTGCTTAGTTGCGTTCAAGGCTAAAAGCTATATTCTCTCAATACTTTGAAAATACTATTCCAGGCCGGGCGCGGTGGCTCAAGCCTGTAATCCCAGCACTTTGGGAGGCCGAGACGGGCGGATCACGAGGTCAGGAGATCGAGACCATCCTGGCTAACACGGTGAAACCCCGTCTCTACTAAAAAATACAAAAAACTAGCCGGGCGACGAGGCGGGCGCCTGTAGTCCCAGCTACTCGGGAGGCTGAGGCAGGAGAATGGCGTGACCCCGGGAGCCGGAGCTTGCAGTGAGCTGAGATCTGGCCCCTGCACCCCAGCCTG
>NW_016873211.1:0-460 GCF_001698545.2 Rhinopithecus bieti
AAAAAAAAAAAAAAAAAAAAAAAAAAGTCGGTAAAAAAAAATCACCTAGCCTAAAAAGAAGGAAAGATAAGAATTACAGGTGACCCTTGAACGATGCAGGAGTTAGAGACACCGATGCCCCCACACAGTCAAATCTACAATAACTTTTGACTCCAAAAATTTCTGCTTTCGGAAACTAAAAAATTAAAGCAAATTAAATCCAAAGTAAGCAGAAGAAAAGAACAAAAATTGGAGCAGAAAGCAATGAAATTGAAAGCAAAAAATCAATAGAAAAATCAACAAAACCAAAAGCTCATTCTTTGAAAAGATCAAAAAAAATCAATAAGCCTCTAGCCAGGTTAACTAAAACATACTAGCCCCTGAGATGAGACCCAGATGTTTGCCTTATATTGGCAATCAATGAGCAACCACTTATGCCAGACCGGTAGACTAAAACTCATTAACATTGTTTCCTTTCTTT
>NW_016873212.1:0-310 GCF_001698545.2 Rhinopithecus bieti
TCCCTTCAGGGTTGATTCTGCCTTCCAAGGAGCCTGCTACTGAACAACCAGAAACCCGACAATATTTTTGCTCTCTTCAAAAGTAATTTAGACTGATCTCATTTTCAGTTTAAGTAACGGCTGTTACTTAAGTGATGACACTTTTCTCAAATTAAAGTTTAAGGAATTATAGTTCTTAGTATAGTAGTTTATAAATAAAGATGATTTAAATACAAATCTATGAGTAAATCATTTCCATTTTAGTATATTCTAGATCGTATAACTTTTAATCTCGGGAACTAATCCACTACTATGGAAACAATAGTGGGAG
>NW_016873213.1:0-310 GCF_001698545.2 Rhinopithecus bieti
GAAAAAAGGCCCCCCCCTGCCACCCAGGCTGGGGGGCAGGGGGGAAACCCCAGCTCCCTGCAACCTCTGCCTCCTGGGTTCAAGCAATTCTCCTGCCTCAGCCTCCCAAGTAGCTGGGACTACAGGAGCCTGCCAGCACACCCAGCTAATCTTTGTGTTTTTAGTACAGACGGGGTTTCACCATGTTGACCAGGCTAGTCTCGAACTCCTGACCTCAAATGATCCACCCACCTTGGCCTGGCCCTGAGGCCATGAAGCCAAATATGGCCACTAGCCGAGCACTGGCTTCTATGGCTCTTAAAAGTGTCTG
>NW_016873214.1:0-297 GCF_001698545.2 Rhinopithecus bieti
GTGTGCATGTGTGGGGGTGTGTGTGTGCATGTGTGTGTGTGCATGTGTGTGGGGGTGTGTGTGTGCATGTGTGTGTGTGCATGTGTGTGGGGGTGTGTGTGTGCATGTGTGTGTGTGCATGTGTGTGGGGTGTGTGTGTGCGTGTGTGTGTGTGCATGTGTGTGGGGTGTGTGTGTGCATGTGTGTGTGTGCATGTGTGTGTGGGGTGTGTGTGTGCATGTGTGTGTGTGCATGTGTGTGGGCACCTGTGTGTGTGCATGTGTGTGGGGGTGTGTGTGTGCTTGTGTGTGTGTGCAT
>NW_016873215.1:0-310 GCF_001698545.2 Rhinopithecus bieti
GTGAAAGTCACCATGGTGATACCTTTCCTTTTGCAAGGCAAATTACAATCTGATGATCATTTCTGATTGAAAAAGTTAATTCTAACTGAGTCTTCTTTAGTCAGAGAAAGATTATGTTGTACCCTCTATCAGATGAAGAATTTCTTGGAAAAGGTAAGACCATACAAACAATTAAAATAATAAGTTGTTGTACTGTTTGAATATGTAATTTCAAGCACTGTTTACAGAATTCTCAATTTATGGAGTTCCCACCAGTGGTTAATGGTTGAAGAATATTCATGAGAACATCAAGTTTCAAAGACAGAACTTA
>NW_016873216.1:0-310 GCF_001698545.2 Rhinopithecus bieti
CACTTATTTATTTATTTATTTATTTATTTATTTATTTATTTATTTATTTAGAGGCAGAGTCTCACTTTGTCACCCAGGATGGAGTGCAGTGGTGTGATCTCTGCTCACTGCAAGCTTTGCCTCCCAGGTTCACGCCATTCTGCTGCGTCAGCTTCCCAAGTAGCTGGAACTACAGGCGCCGGTCACCACACCCGGCTAATTTTTTCGTATGTTTAGTAGAGACGGGGTTTCACTGTTAGCCAGGATGGTCTTGATCTCCTGACCTCATGATCCACTCGCCTCAGCCTCCCAAAGTGCTGGGATTACAGGT
>NW_016873217.1:0-598 GCF_001698545.2 Rhinopithecus bieti
CCGGGTTTACGCCATTCTCCTGCCTCTCAGCCTCCCGAGTAGCTGGGACTACAGGTGCCCGCCACCTCGCCCAGCTAGTTTTTTTTTTTTTTTTTTGTATTTTTTAGTAGAAACGGGGTTTCACCATGTTAGCCAGGATGGTCTCGATCTCTTGACCTCGTGATCTGCCCGTCTCGGCCTCCCAAAGTGCTGAGATTACAGGCTTGAGCCACCGCGCCCGGCCATTAGCATACATTTTTAAGGAGTGGCGATATATAATTTAATTATCAAAGTATTCTTAGTCTAATCCAAATTTTGATTGCCATTTCCAACATATACTACTGGATTTGATGGTTAGATGCCTTTGTTTTCTGTTTGTTTCTGTTTTGGTTTTCCTCTCTTATAATCTTACTACCGGCATGCCAATCTTTAACTCTCAGCAGCACAGAGCCACAGTGGTTGCTCATGCCTTATAACGATTAAAGATTCTCTCTTCTTCCCACTTGTGCTCTCTGCTCAGGATACAAATACCAGCACTACTGCTAGTTTTGCAATATATCTTTGAGAGAGATGTGTCAACAATCAATAAGTAAAACTTAAGTAGAAAGAAAAGAAGAGA
>NW_016873218.1:0-793 GCF_001698545.2 Rhinopithecus bieti
GTATATCTCCCAATGCCATCCCTCCCCCCTCCTCCTCCCACCCCACTACAGTCCCCGGTGTGCGATACCCGCCACCCTGTGTCCAAGTGTTCTCATTGTTCAATTCCCATCTATGAGTGAGAACATGAGGTGTTTGGTTTTCTGTCCTTGCCATAGTTTGCTCAGAATGATGGTTTCTAGCTTCATCCATGTCCCTACAAAGTACATGAACTCATCCTTTTTTATGGCTGCATAGTATTCCATGGTGTGTATGTGCCACATTTTCTTAATCCCGTCTCTCATAGACATTTGGGTTGGTTCCAAGTCTTTGCTCTGGTGAATAGTGCCACAGTAAACATACGTGTGCACGTGTCTTTATAGCAATATGATTTATAATCCTTTGCATATATACCCAGTAATGGGATGGCTGGGTCAAATGGTATTTCTAGTTCTAGATCCTTGAGGAATCGCCACACTGTCCTCCACAATGGTTGAACTAGTTTACAGTCCCACCAACATTGTAAAAGTGTTCCTTTCTCTCCACATCCTCTCCAGCACCTGTTGTTTCCTGACTTTTTAATGATCGCCATTCTAATTGGTGTGAGATGGTATCTCATTGTGGTTTTGATCTGCATTTCTCTGATGGTGAGTGATGATGAGCATTTTTTCATGTGTCTGTTGGCTGCATAAATGTCTTCTCTTGAAAAGTGCGTATTCATATCCATTGCCCACTTTTGGATAGGGTTGTTTGATTTTTTCTTGTAAATTGGTTTAAGTTCTTTGTAGAGTCTGGATATAAGCCCTTTGTCAGATG
>NW_016873219.1:0-598 GCF_001698545.2 Rhinopithecus bieti
TATTGACAGGAATAATTTCAGAAGAAATGGAACCAGCTCCTCTTTGCACTTTTGGTAGAATTTGGCTGTGAATCTGTCTGGTCCTGGACTTTTTTTGGTTGGTAGGCTATTAATTATTGGTTCAATTTCAAAACCTGTTATTTGTCTATTCAGGGATTCAACTTCTTCCTGGTTTAGTCTTGGGAGGGTGTATGTGTCCAGGAATTTATCCATTACTTCCAGATTTTGTAGTTTATTTGCATAGAGGTGTTTATAGTATTCTCTGATGGTAGTTTGTATTTCTGTGGGATCAGTGGTGACACCCCCTTCATCATTTTTTTTATTGTGTCTATTTGATTCTTCTCTCTTTTCTTCTGTATTAGTCTTGCTAGGAGTTTATCTATTTTGTTGATCTCTTCAGAAACCAGGTCCTGGATTCATTGATTTTTTGAAGGTTTTCTTTGGTGTGTGTCTCTATCTCCTTCAGTTCTGCTCTGATCTTAGTTATTTCTTGCCCTCTGCTAACTTTTGAATGTGTTTGCTCTTGCTTCTTTAGTTCTTTTAATTGTGATGTTAGGGTGTCAATTTTAGATCTCTTGGGCTTTCTCTTGTGGGCATT
>NW_016873220.1:0-790 GCF_001698545.2 Rhinopithecus bieti
CTTGAGCCACCGCGCCCGGCCGGGAATCATTTTTAAAAAGTACTTTTCTTTGTAAAGGAAGACCATTTTCTTCATCTGAAATCATGATTCCTCTCACTAACAATTCTTAGGTAATAGTCACAGCTTGATATGATAATGTGTTGGCCCGGAGGTTTGTATAGGATTGGTACTACAAACACATTTAATGCCTGTGTGAAGCAGACAAAACAAACCCATCCCAACAACCTTTTTATTCTGTACACCAATTAAATACATCTTTATCTTTTATTTGCTGTGTGATTAATTTACCTTTGCTTTAAAATTTCAAGTATTTTGAGACTCTGGTAGGGGCTATTTAGATACCATTTTAGAATCGTGAACCTTTAGAAGGCAAAAACATCAGGTGTAGTAGCCATGTCTGTAATCTCAGCACTTTGGGAGGCTGAGGCGGGAGGATCACTTGAGGCTAGGAGTTTGAAACCAGCCTGGGCAACATAGCAAGACCCCGTCTCTACCAAAGGGGGGAAAAATAGCTGGACATGGTGGCTCGCACCTGTAGTCTCAGCTACATAGGAGGCTGAGGCAGGAGGATCACTTGAGCCCAGGAGGTGGAGGCTGCAGTGAACCATGATTGTACCACTGCACTCCAGCCTGGGCAACAGAGCAAGACGTTGTCTCAAAAAAGAAAACACACACACACACACACAACACAACACAAAACCCAAAGAGAGCAGAACCACCTCTTTGTTTAAATGATTTTACTGGCTTCCAGCTTTATTAGGAAATTCACAAAGAAGCCAGCTTTCTAGTT
>NW_016873221.1:0-587 GCF_001698545.2 Rhinopithecus bieti
CCCTTAACTGAGTTTGTCTCACATAGGCATGATTCAAGAATTAGCCTAAGATTTGAGCAGCGTTTATCATATGAGGCTACTTCCACTTCTTTAACATTTTCCTGTGGCTCTGGTTGCCCTGAAATCTGCCCTCTATTCTATTAAGCTGAAAAATCTGTGGGCTTTCTATCAGAATTTTTCCTGCTCTTATATAGTGCCACCTTTGGAATGGAGCTCACTCATGTCATTCCTTTTTTTATGGGTATCAACTTTCTTCTAGAATTGACCTACTTTAGCTTTTACTACCCCATGCCCTCAATTTATTGTTATTCCCTTCTTTTTCTAGTTAACATTTGTTACCTGCATAAGAGATGAGTCTGGTAGGAGCTTACTTAATTACATTGGAAGGTGCTCCCTTTGACCATTTTAGATTCTTGTTTAAGTTCTTTAAAGTTTGTATTAGTTTGCTTTGTTTATGTTTGTTTAGTACCTTCTCGATTATTTTCAATGACAAATTTGCTAAGCCATCACATGGTTAAAAATCTTGATATTGAGTCCCATTCTCTCCTCTGCTCAACACCAAGGTATTTGCCAGGCAATTTTCCTCG
>NW_016873222.1:0-453 GCF_001698545.2 Rhinopithecus bieti
GCAGGCAGATCATTCGAGGTCAGGAGTTTGAGACCAGCCTGGCCAACCTGGTGAAACCCTGTCTCTGCCAAAAACACACAAATTAGCCAGGCATGATTGTGGGCACCTGTAACCCCAGCTACTCGGGAGGCTGAGGCAGGAGAATCGCTTGAACTTGGGAGGCGGAGGCTGCAGTCAGCCAAGATCATGCCATTGCACTCCAGGTTGGGCGAAAGAGAGAGAGAGAAAGTGAAAGCAAACTTTTTTGTTTGTTTGTTTTTTCAATTGAGATGGAGTCTTGCTCTGTTGCCCAGGCTAGAGTACAGTGTCATGATCTCGGCTCACGGCAACCTCTGCTGCCTAGGTTCAAGCAATTCTCATGCCTCAGCCTCCCGAGTAGCTGGAGTTACAGGCGCTTGCCACCACCCCCGGCTAACTTTTTTGTATATTGAGTAGAGATGGGGGGGGGGGGGG
>NW_016873223.1:0-599 GCF_001698545.2 Rhinopithecus bieti
AAAATAATAAATAGTGAATATAAAATATTCAGTATTTCTAGATTCAGTATATTTATTCAGTATAATAATATTCAGCATAATATTTATTTATAAATTTATAAATAAATAAATATTCAGTATCTCCTTATCAAAGGAGGTAACATTTGGTAACATTTGTATCTCCTTATCAAAGGAGGTAACATTTGGTGTCAAGTATTTTATTGTAATTGAGTTGTGATTTGTGTTTCTCTTCAAACAAATTATTCCTGTTTCTTATGGCTGTTTAGTACTTCGTATCCAGTATGAGTTGGATAGCCTTGTAATTCTGTTTGTTAATTTATTGCATCTGCTATGTTTTTAACATTCCTCCAAGCATACATTCCTATTTCAGTATTGTAGTTTCATTTTTAGAGATTTTAAATGACATTGAAAATAGTAATTATTATGTCTGCCCTCTTCCAAGCGTCTCGCCTCATTTTAATTTTCCATCTTGTTGCCTAGGCCAGACCTTTCAGAACCATGTTCAGCTGTGCTTAGGGAAGGCAGGTGTTTGGGTCCTGATTTGATTTCTGGAGAAGACCTCCAAAGTGTCACCCTTAGGAATGGCGTTCACTTTTGGC
>NW_016873224.1:0-231 GCF_001698545.2 Rhinopithecus bieti
GAACAAAAAAGAGGTCTCAGAAATAACACCACACATCTACAACCATCTGATCTTTTACAAATCTGACAAAACAAGCAATGAGAAAAGGATTCCCTATGTAATAAATGGTGCTGGGAAAACTGGCAAGCCATAAGCAGAAAACTGAAACTGGACCCCTTCTTTACACCTAATACAAAAACTACCTCAAGATGGATTAAAGACATAAACATAAGACGTAAAACCATAAAAACC
>NW_016873225.1:0-1252 GCF_001698545.2 Rhinopithecus bieti
CTGTGGCTGCTGATTTCTCAGATGTTTTAGTTTAAAGTAATTTTCATACCACTCTGGTGGGCTATTAATTCCTTCAGTATTTAGAGGTCATAAAATTACAGTTGAAAAGGATATTCATATACCCAAGTTATTCCAAGGACACGTGAAAGTTTTCCAGTAACTGAATCAAGTAACAAAAATAATTTTCCTTTAATATTGACATCCACTTTGACAAAACTGGTTCATCTGTTTTAGATTTGATTTTGATTTGACTTTAGAGTGTAGGGTTCTAGGTTCATAGAACCCATCCTAGATTCATGGCTGAGGCCCCTATAACAAAAAGACAGATTCCTAGCAAGAGAAAAGCCTACAAATGTGTTTAATATTAGCTTTAAATGACATAGGAGTCTTCTTAAGGAAATAAAGACTCAAAGAAATAGTTAAATATGCATATTTTTATGCCAGGTTTAATGAAGAGTGGACAGTCATGGAGAAATATGATATGACAAAGGTGTCAACCTAAAATAAACAGCAGACAAAGAGTCTATTCAGAAATAGCAAGGAATTGTAATTTGGGATATGTATGCTATGGTGGACATTCAAAGAAATGGAGAGAGGCAAATTTCCTTTAAGAGTAAAAGGGGAAGTCCGTGTTAGTTGTTTTAAAATAAACCTGATTGGCCACAGAAGTTTACCGCAGGAATTGGCAAATACTCATTGGTGATACTGGCTGTTGCTGGGGAGATGGCTTCATAGAAACATCCCAAATTTTTGTGGTTTTCAGAGAGTCTCTGTAACAGTTTTTATCATAGGCATATGTCCATATGGTCCCTTCTTTCTTGGCCTACCTGTTCCATTTTTTTGGGGCTTGACATGAGCCATTCCATTTTGAGGCTGACAACTTTCCACAAAGGGTATGATCTAATGGTAATAAACTGGGGTAGGGATGAATAATCTAGTAAGGTCTGTTTGTTCAGATTCTTCTCTATGTCCCAGTATTTTCAGAGATAAAAATGTTCCTTTCCTCCAAGTGCAGAGAGAGCACCTCTCATGAGGGTCTTATAACAGGCTTCAGAGGAAAGTCAGAAAATCCTTTCTAGGTTTTATGACCTGCATCAGGGGAGAAGGGTGAGGGAACGTTAGAGTGACCTTTCTTCTTCTGCCATTTTCTCAAATTTTTTTAATTTAAAATATTCAAGATGCCATTTTTTAGAGTAGCGTATCCTGAACCCCATGAGAAACAAAAGTATGTCTGTCCCAGTTAAGTAATTTG
>NW_016873226.1:0-2425 GCF_001698545.2 Rhinopithecus bieti
CCTTAGGAAAAGTGAAAATTGTCTTAAACATTTGATAAAAAGTTATTTTGGGAGTACCCAAGTATTGATAAACCATCTGGTAAACAATAGTGAAATTGGTAGGTGTCCTTATTATCACCTGCATAACCTGTATAATTCTTGAACATCTGTTTGTTCATTCAACACAGATGTGTTGAGTGTTTTTTAAATATCAGGCATTGTTCCAGGTGATAGGATGTACAGCCGGAATTTTAAAAAGTGATAGACACTAGGCATGGTGACTCCCGCCTATAATCCCAACACTTTGAAAGTTTGATTGAGGAGGATCCCTTTAGGCCAGCCTGGATAACACAGGGACACCTATGTCTACAAAAAATCCAATGCATCTCCTGGACATACTGGTGCATGCTTGTAGTCCTAGCTACTCAGGAGGCTGAGGTGGGAGGATGACTTTAGCCCAGGAGTTGGAGGCTGCAGTGAGCTGTGATAGCATCACTGCCCTGAAACTTTGGCAATATAACAAGACACCATCTCCAAAAAAATTAATAAATAAAGACAAGTGATGTTTTTGATATTGCTGACTATCTGGACATGGCACTATACACATTCCTGTACAAATGAATAGGAATTTCATAGAGAGATGTTGAGGGTTTCATGGAAGAGCCAGCCAGTGTTCTAGGCGGTCATTGTGTGGCTTCATTATTTTTGTCTGCTTTCTTCCTCCATTAGGTTGCATTGGAGTTTTTGAAAGCCTTGTCTCTTTGCAGGCTCACCTCTGAACTTTGTCTCCTTGGAGCCACCTCACTGATACAGCTTCGGATGTGGATGTGGATTTGAACCATGTCGCGGCCCCAGGGACTGCTATGGCTCCCTTTGTTTTTCACCTCGGTCTGTGTCATGTTAAACTCCAATGTCCTCTTTTGGATAACTGCTCTTGCCATCAAGTTCACCCTCATTGACAGCCAATCACAGTATCCAGTTATTAACACAAATTATGGCAAAATCAGGGGCCTAAGAACACCATTACCCAGTGAGATCTTGGGTCCAGTGGAGCAGTACTTAGGGGTCCCCTATGCCTCACCCCCCACTGGAGAGAGGCGGTTTCAGCCCCCAGAATCCCCGTCCTCCTGGACTGGCATCCGAAATGCTACTCAGTTTGCTGCTGTGTGCCCTCAGCACCTGGATGAGAGATTCTTATTGCATGACATGCTGCCCATCTGGTTTACCCTCAATTTGGATACTTTGATGACCTATGTTCAAGATCAAAATGAAGATTGCCTTTACTTAAACATTTACGTGCCCACGGAAGATGGTGAGTACCCCATTGGAACAGAAAACAATACCTCTTGGGCAGGGTGTAGAGACATTTGCCAGGAGGATTGTATAAGGTCTCGTGCATGATCTTTTCTATAACCTGTTTATTTTATTTTAATTTATTTTTCATATTCCAAATGTAGTTCTTGCAGCAGCTTACCCCGTGTTCCACTTGTATATATTGGACCATCTACTGGATGGACAAAACTATCAATAGTGACTTTAATTATTTTCTTATATTGCCTAATTAATGTTTTATAGTTTTATTTGCAGATGAAAATTAATATGAGCATATATTGTTGCATGTTATACCTGAATCATCTGTAAAGGAATGAATCTATAGAAAACAATAGAATTAAGTACAATCTCACGTTCCAGTTTACAAACTGAAAGATAGAGAAAATGTTTCTTATGCCATAATGACTTGAGATATTGGCATCTTGAGTCTTCAAAGAAAACTTTATTTTTAATCTATAAGTAAGAGATAGTTCATACAATGGCTGTATTTCATAGTTTAGAATCCATTTTCTTAATGTAAATTTGGACTTTGTTTTCTTCCAATATCCACTACAATCATATGATAAAATATAGTCGGATGATTCTAGCTACATTAGAGACTTATGTGTTTCTGTTTTTAAAAATTTCCTCTTTTTTCTATAAAACACCAATGAAAGTCTGTAAACACAATAACATTTAATATATTAACCCAATGCTAATAAAACATGAATAGCTTTATGTGTATATAGTTTTCAAATTCAGATTTCCTAGGAAGATTAGCCAGACTAAAGTTTAATTATCGGTCATTCACTAAGTGAATGAACTCTGCATTCACAACAAGATATTGAAACGTTGGCATCACGCTGATTCTCTCCAAAGACCTTCACTTAGTCAGTATCTCAATTCATTTCGGTGCTTTTTTTTAGCAGAATAGATAGTAATATTATTATTTGGAATTCAGAATTCTACTCTTACCACTCACAATCTCTACTTTTTTTGCTTAGCTTTGTCTTTCTGCCTTGATCAGATCTGCTAAAATTTCTACATTTCTGCTTTCATAAAATGTGTAGATATATTTAAAAATGCAAAATAGACTTTATTTCAGGTAAATATTTATCCTTAAATTTAAGAAATA
>NW_016873228.1:0-599 GCF_001698545.2 Rhinopithecus bieti
GGGAATGGTTTCCATTTTTCCCTATTCAGTATTATGTTGGCTGTGGGTTTGTCATAGATGGCTTTTATTACATTAAGGTATGTCCCTTGAATGCTGGTTTTGCTGAGGGTTTTAATCATAAAAGGATGTTGGATTTTGTCAAATGCTTTTTCTGCATCTATTGAGATGATCATGTGACTTTTGTTTTTAATTCTGTTTATGTCGTGTATCATATTTATTGACTTGTGTACGTTAAACCATCCCTGCATCCCTGACATGAAATCCACTTTATCATGGTGGATTATCTTTTTGATATGTTGTTGCATTTGGTTAGCTAGTATTTTGTTAAGGATTTTAGCATCTATGTTCATCAAGGATATTGGTATGTAGTTTTCGTTTTTGCTTATATCCTTTCCTGGTTTTGGTATTAGGGTGATGCTGACTTCATAGAATGAATTAGGAAGGGTTCCTTCTTTCTCTGTCTTGTGGAATAGTGTCAAAAGGATTGGTACCAGTTCTTCTTTGAATGTCTGTTGGAATTCTGCTGTGAATCTGTCTAGTCCCTGACTTTTTTTTTGGTAGGTAATTTTTAAATTACCATTTCAGTCTCACTGCTTGTT
>NW_016873229.1:0-442 GCF_001698545.2 Rhinopithecus bieti
GTGTATATGTGTGTGTATATGTGTGTGTATGTGTGTATATGTGTGTGTATGTGTGTGTATGTGTGTATGTATGTGTGTGTGTGTGTTTGTGTGTGTGTCTGTGTATGTGTGTGTCTGTGTGTGTGTGTGTCTGTGTCTGTGTGTGTGTGTCTGTGTATGTGTGTGTGTATGTGTGTATGTGTGTGTATGTGTGTATATGTGTGTGTGTATGTGTGTGTATGTGTGTGTATGTGTGTGTATGTGTGTATGTGTGTGTGGATATGTGTGTGTATGTGTGTATGTGTGTGTGTATGTGTGTATGTGTGTGTATGTGTGTATGTGTGTGTATGTGTGTGTGTATGTGTGTGTGTATGTGTGTATGTGTGTATGTGTGTATATGTGTGTATGTGTGTGTATGTGTGTATGTGTGTGTGTGTATATGTGTGTGTATATGTGTGTGTGT
>NW_016873230.1:0-599 GCF_001698545.2 Rhinopithecus bieti
AGACCACAGTGCAATCAAACTAGAACTCAGGATTAAGAAACTCACTCAAGGCCGGTGGGGCGTGGTGGCGCATGCCTGTAATTGCAGCACTCTGGGAGGCCGAGGTGGGCAGATCACAAGGTCAAGAGATTGAGACCATTCTGGCTAACACAGTGAAACCCCGTGTTTACTAAAAAAAAAATACAAAAAGATTAGCCGGGTGTGGTAGCAGGCGCCTGTAGTCCCAGCTACTCAGGAGGCTGAGGCAGGAGAATGGCATGAACCCAGGAGGCGGAGCTTGCAGTGAGCCAAGATCACACCACTGCACTCCAGCCTGGGCGACAGAGCGAGACTCCATCTCACCAACAACAAAAAGAAACTCACTCAAAACCGCAAAACTACATGGAAACTGAACAACCTGCTCCTGAATGACTACTGGGTAAATAATGAAATGAAGGCAGAAATAAGTAAGTTCTTTGAAACCAATGAGAACAAAGACACAATGTACCAGAATTTCTGGGACACATTTAAAGCAGTATGTAGAGGGAAATTAGAGCACTAAATGCCCACAAGAGGAAGCAGGAACGATCTAAAATCGACACCCTAAAATCACAATGAAA
>NW_016873231.1:0-451 GCF_001698545.2 Rhinopithecus bieti
TTTTTTGAGACAGTCTCACTCTGTCCCGCAGGCTGGAGTGTGGTGGTGCGATCTCAGCTCACTGCCAACTCCGCCTCCCGGGTTCACGCCATTCTTCTGCCTCAGCCTCCAAAGTAGCTGGGACTACAAGCGTGCGCCACCACGCCCGGCTAATTTTTTTGTACTTCTAGTAGAGATGGAGTTTCACCATGTTAGCCAGGATGGTCTTGATCTCCTGACGTCGTGATCCACCCGTCTTAGCCTCCCAAAGTGCTGGGATTACAGGCATGAGCTACCGCGCCGGGCCGAATTTACTTTCAAATTAAAAATTTTGGGCTGGACACAATGCCTCACACTTGTAATCCCTGCACTTTCTGAGGCTAAGGTGGGAGCATCACTTGAACCCAGGAGTTTGAAACCAGCCTGAGAAACATGAGAAATCTCATCTCTACTAAAATAAAATAAAATATTT
>NW_016873232.1:0-1347 GCF_001698545.2 Rhinopithecus bieti
TGGTTCCAGCTACTCAGGAGGCTGAGGTGGGATAATCACTTCAACCTGGGAGGTTAAGGATTCAGTGAGCCGAGATGGGACCATTGCACAGAGTGAGACCCTGTCTAAAAAAAAATTAAGTAAATGATTTAATATAGAGAGTAATTTCTCAAATCTTAAAATAACTTTATGAGTAGGTGCTTTCATTGTCATCACTACTATTTTACAAATGATGGAAAAGAGGCACAGAAGGGTTATGCCATGGGCCCAAGATCATGAAGTGGGTGAGTGACAGCTGAAGTTCAAAGCCAGATAGCATGGCTCCAGAGTCTCTGTTCCTAACCCCTATACAATGCTATTTTAATTTTTGAAGTCTACAGAATGGCTATGAAACAGTATGTTCTGATGATAAACATGCTTCAACAAATGCAAGTAGAATAGAGCAAATGAGAATTGCTATTTAAAAAGATCTTCATAATGAAATCAGAACCCAAACTATACCAATTACACAAATTACTGATTTTAAAGGTATATCTAGAGCTCACAGTTTCGAATTATAAAAATAAACTACTGATTTTTGGCGACATGGCAAGTCCTGCCTAATAAAGGCTTCTAAGAAGGAAAATTGGAGCTTTAACTTAGAGAAGATGCATAATTATTATTTTGTCACATTCCCTGTATTAATAAAAACATACAGTGGGGTAGAGATGTGTATATATGAACAAATGACTAAACTAGTGATTAACTATGTGAAGAGGGATATAGAAACCTCTTCTGGAAATTCACAAGTGTATCCTAAACCAATGCACTGGGCTAGTTCCTAACTCAATTTATGCAATATTTCTGACAGGTCTCTTTTGCTCCTTGTCTTATTTAAGTTGAAATAAATGGTAGACAAGCATCATTGTCCCTGCAGCATTCTAAAAAATGTCTATTACAATGCAGTTGCCAAACTTTTCTTTTCTGTATCGGATTTTAATTTGTTCACCTCTTGTCATTGAGAAATCACTTTTGTTTAAAATTTTAAAGCACCTTTTATTCTTTCTCACACAAATATAATTTATACCTTTTGTTCTCATGCAACAGCATTAAATATAATTTTTTTTTGCTGCTCTGAAATTACGTTTAGTAGTGAGAATAAATTATGTAACTTTAAAATGCTTGCAATGGAAAAGAAAACGTTTTCTGGAGAAATTGAATTTTCATTTGTTTTTACTTTTGGGTCTTTAACATCCCCATTCCTGTTTCATCAGTGACTTGTAAAACAATGCTGGAAATGATTCCCTAACTAGTGTTCCAGGCCCTGTCCTTGCATTCAGAAAGTACTTTATGTAAACCACCTTGGAAAGATCCATTCATTCTTTTATT
>NW_016873233.1:0-792 GCF_001698545.2 Rhinopithecus bieti
ACATATGTAAATCAATAAATGTAATTCATCACATAAACAGAATTAGAGACAAAAACCACGTGATTATCTCAATAGACACAAAAAAGGCCTTTGATAAAATTCAACATCCCTTCATGTTACAAACTTTCAATAAACTAGGTATTGATGGAATATATGTCAAAATAATAAGAGCCATTTATGACAAACCCACAACCAACATCATACTGAATGGTCAAACCTGGAAGCATTCCCTTTGAAAACTGGAACAAGACAAGGATGCCCTCACTCACCACTTCTAGTCAACATAGTATTGGAACTTCTGGCCAGGGTAATTAGGCAAGAGAAAGAAATAGAGGATATTCAAATAGCAAGAGAGGAAGTTAAACTGTCTCTGTTTACAGATAACATGGTCCTATATTTAGAAAACCCCATCTCTCAGCCCAAAAGCTCCTTAAGCTAAAAAGCAACTTCAGCAAAGTATCAGGATAAAAAAATCAATGTGCAGAAATCACAAGCATTCCTATACACCAAAAACAGACAAGTAGAGAGCCAAATCATGAATGAACTCCCATTCACAATTGTCACAAAGAGATTAAAATACGTAGGAATACAGCTAACAAGGGAAGTGAAGGACCTCTTCATGAAGAGCTACTAACCATTGCCCAAGGAAATAAGAAAGGATACAAACAAATGGAAAACTTTCCATGCTCATGGATAGGATGAATAAATATCATAAAAATGGCCATACTGCCAAAGTAATTTATGAATTCAGTGCTATTCCCATTTAACAACCACTGACATTCTTCTTCACAG
>NW_016873234.1:0-1682 GCF_001698545.2 Rhinopithecus bieti
TTTTCTTCTTTGTTTGTTTTTGCAAATAGTGCTAAGTTGTTATAGGTTAAAATAGTGGGATATAAAATAGTATTTGAAAAGCTTGTGGTAACTTCAAACCAAAAACTTACAATGAACACAAAAAAATAAATAACAAGAAACTAAATTATATCTCCAGAGAAATTTGCCTTCACAAGAGAAAGATAGGAAGGAAAGAAAGAAGACAAAACCATAGAACAACCAGAAAAATACACACACACACACACACACACACACACACACACACAATAGCAGAAGTGAGTCCTTATTTATTAGTAGTAATATTGAATGTAAATGGACTAAACACTCCTTAGACTGACTGAATAAAATTAGACCACCCTCTCTGTCCATATACAAAAATCAAATCACAAGGGATAAAAGAATTCAATATAACACCTCAAAGCATCAAAGTAATACAAGAAAACTTTGGCGAAAATCTCCAGGACATTGGTCTGGGCAAAAATTCTTGAGTAATACCCCACAAGCACAGGCAACCAAAGCAAAATGAACAAATGGGATCACATCGAGTTAAAAAATGTCTGCACAGCAATAGAAACAGTCAAAAAGGAGAAGAGATGACCCACAGAACGGCAGAAAATATTTTCAAACTGCCCATATGACAAGAGATTATTAACCAGAATATATAAGAAGTTCAAACAACTTTATAGAAAAAAATCTAATAATTCAGTTTTAAAATGGGCAAAATATTTGAATCGACTTTTTTTCAAAAGAAGATATAGAAATGGCAAACAGGCATACAAAAAGGTGCTCAACATCATCAGTCAGAGAAATTTAAATCAAAGCTACAAGATATTATATCATCCCACTTAAAATGACTTGTTTCCAAAAGACATGTAATAACAAATCCTGGGGAGGACTGGAGAAAAAAGAACCCTCACACACTGTTGGAGAGAATATAAGTTACTACAACCACTGTGAGGAACACTTTGGAGGTTTCTCAAAAAAAACCCTAAAAACCGAGCTACCATATAGTCCAGCAATCCCACTCCTGGGTGGATATAAAGGAAGGAAATCAGTACATCAAACATACACCTGCACTTCCTTGTTTTTTGTAGCAATGTTCATAATAGCCAAGATTTGGAAGAAACCTAAGTGTCCGTCAACAGATGTGTGGATTAAAAATTTGTGATAGTTATACACAATAGAACACTACTCAGCCTTAAAAAAGACTGAAATTTTGTAATTTGCAACAACATGGATGGAACTGGAGATCATTATGTTAAGTGAAATAAACCAGGCACAGAAAAACAAATATTGCATGTTCTGAGTATTTATGGAATCTAAAGTTTAAAACAATTGAAATTGTGAATATAAATAGCAGAAGGATGGTTACCAGTGGATGGGAAGGGTATTGGGCAGCTGAGAGGAATGTGGTGATGCTAATGAGTGCAGAAAATAGAATTAATAACGCCGGGTGCTGCAATGGCTCACACCTATAATCCCAGCACTTTGGGAGGCTGAGGTGGGTGGATAATGAGGTGAGAAGTTAAAGACCAGCCTGGCCAAGATGATGAAACCCCATCTCTACTAATAATACAAAAATTAGCTGGGTATGGTGGTGCATGCCTATAATCCCAGCTACTCCAGAGGATGAGGCAGAAGAATCACTTGAACCTGGGAGGCAGAGGTTGCAGTGAGCCAAG
>NW_016873235.1:0-526 GCF_001698545.2 Rhinopithecus bieti
AAAAAAAAAAAAAAAAGAACTTCTAATATTTATTATGCTGGGTTCACAGGTGGAAACTAGGCCTGCTACTGCAAGTAGAACACATGGGCACCCATTCGTACTGTATATCTGTTCCTGTGTCCCCTCTAAGAAGCCGTTCTATTTGATTTACTTTGTGTGTGTACGTTTGCTTTTGTTTTGGTTTTGGTTTTTTGTTTTGTTCTTTTGAAGACAAGGTCTCGCTCTGTCACCCAGGCTGGAGTATAGTGGCACAATCACCGCTCACTGAAGCCTTGACCTCCCAGGCACAAGCCATTCTCCCTCCTCAACATCCTGAGTAGCTGGGACCACAGGTGCGCCCCACCATGCCCGGCTATTGTTTTTATTTTTTATAGAGACTAGGTCTTGCTATGTTGCCCAGGCTGGTCTCGTACTCCTGGGCTCAAGTGACCCCACCTTGGCCTCCCAAAGTGTTGGGATTACAGGCATGAGCCACTGTGCCTGGCTGGTTTTGCTTTTATATAGTCTTATAAAATGTGTTTTCTGG
>NW_016873236.1:0-418 GCF_001698545.2 Rhinopithecus bieti
TTGCTTTCTTCTATTTCCTCTCATACAAAAGCAGACACCAAAAGGATTTTATATCTTTGTCTCCACCTGCTTATATTTTGTGTTCATAAGGATATCCTCTCAGCTACTTTTATTTGTTGTCTGGATTTTTGCTTTGCTATTCTGGTTATTCTCTCTAGTTTCAAGAGATGTTTCCTTGAACTATTCTTTTTTTTTTTTTAATAAAGATTTTTTTCCCTCTTTTTTAATTATTATACTTTAAGTTCTAGGGTACATGTGCATAACGTGCAGGTTTGTTACATATGTATACTTGTGCCATGTTGGTGTGCTGCACCCATTAACTCATCAGCACCCATCAATTTGTCGTTTACATCAGGTATAACTCCCAGTGTAATCCCACCGCCCTCCCCCCTCCCCATAATAGGCCCCAGTGTGTGAT
>NW_016873237.1:0-655 GCF_001698545.2 Rhinopithecus bieti
TCTTTCTTTCTTTCTTTCTTTCTTTCTTTCTTTCTTTCTTCCTTCCTTCCTTCCTTCCTTCCTCTTTCTTTCTTTCTTTCTTTCTTTCTTTCTTTCTTTCTTTCTTTCTTTCCTTCTTCTTTCTTTCTTTCTTTTCTTTTCTTTTTTCTTTTCTCTCTGTCTCTCTGTCTCTCTGTCTCTCTGTCTCTCTCTCTCTCTCTCTCTCTCTCTCTCTTCCAACAGAGTCTCACTCTGTCATCCAGGCTGGAGTGCAGTGGTACAATCATGGCTCACTGCAGCCTCCACCTCCCAGGCTCAAGCAATCCTCCCACCTTAGCCCCTATAGTAGCTGGGACTACAAGCAGGTGCCACCATGCCCGACTGATTTTTGTATTTTTAGTAGAGATGCGGTTTCACCATGTCACCAAGGTTGGTCCCAAACTCTTGGGCTCAGGTGATCCACCAGCCTCGGCCTCCAAAAATGCTGGGATTACAGGCATGAGCCACTATGCCCAGCCTGACCCCTGACTTTCTAAGAGTCCTATTGTGTCCAGAATTGGTGGGTTCTTGGTCTCGCTGACTTTGAGAATAAAGCCACAGACGCTCGTGGTGAGTGTTACACAGTTCTTAAAGATGGTGTGAGGGCGGCGGAGCAAGATGGCCGAATAGGAACAGC
>NW_016873238.1:0-1035 GCF_001698545.2 Rhinopithecus bieti
TGGAGAGTGTGTGAGTATGTACTGCTGCGATGGTGTGTGACTCCAGGAGATCTGTGTGTACTGCTGTGAGATGGTGTGCGACTCTAGGAAACTGTGTGAGTGTGGACTGCTGTGAGATGCTGTGTGATGCCAGAACTAGGACACCATGAGTGTGTACTGCCGTGGTGTATTGGTGAGATGGTGTGTGGTGCTGGGAGTCTGTGTGTGACTGATTGATGTGAGATTATGTGCGACAAGGAGAGACTGAGTGGGACTGCATATGTCAGAGATGACATGTCGCTGACTGTGACACTGTAAAATTACTGGTGATGATGAGAGATTGTGGGTGACTGTGTGTGCTGATGAAAGGTTGTGTGTAAATCGGGGTGGGAGAGACACTCTTTGGGGCTCTGTATGGGACATTGAGAGACCATATGTGGGAGTGAGAGATTGTGTGTGACGGTGCGTGTGAGGGGGCAGTGTGTGTGGCTGTGTGCAACATGGTGAGCATATGGTGCTGTGTGTGTCACACAAGCAGATTCTGTGTGAGAGGGAGTGAGGCTGATGACTGGCGTACACTGAGAGGTGGTGTGGACAGGTGTCATGAGAGGCACACAGAAGGCCTCTCATGAGGTGGGACAGACGGAGTGAGCGTCAGTCTTTGTCGGCCACACTGTGTATGGCTTGTGAAAAAGTGCATGATCCGGGCACATTGCTGCAATCCTGGCACTTTTGAGGGGCTGAGGTGGGAGGATCCCTTGAGGCCAGGACTTTGAGACCAGCCTGGGCAACATAGGGAGACCCCTCCCCACGCTGTCTCTACCGAAATAAAAATAAAAGAAATTCACCAGGTGTGGTTATGCACCTCTGTGGTCCCAGCTACTCGGAGGCTGAGGTGAGAGGATCGCCTGAGCCTGGGAGGTGGAGGCTGCAGTGAGCTAAGATCACGCCACTGCACTCCAGCCTGGGTGACAGAGAGAGACCCTGTCTCAAAAAACAAAACAAAACTGTGTGACTATGTGTGACACTGAGCTCGTGAGAGATGGCAGTGTTGTG
>NW_016873239.1:0-1035 GCF_001698545.2 Rhinopithecus bieti
GCCCCTGAAAAATATATTTAAATATAGCCATTCAGGCAATGTTTTAACGATGAATGAGAAAATAACACCTTCTTAGAAGAAAAGCTATGCTATAGGGAGGACATTTTTGAAATAGATGTTTGAAAATGTTACTTTATTTTAAAAGAAAATGTATGTCACCTATTAGAATTCATATCTGCACGTTTGGTATGTTTAAAATGGAATGTCCTGGCCAGGCATGGTGGCTCACACCTGTAATCCCTGCACTTCGGGAGACCGAGATGGGTGGATCACCTGAGGTCAGGAATTCGAGACCAGCCTGGCCAACATGGCGAATGAAACCCCATCTCTACTAAAAAGACAAAAATTAGCTGGGTATGGTAGCATGTGCTGTAGTCCCAGGTACTCGGGAAGATGAGGCAGGAGAATCACTTGAACCTGGGATGTGGAGGTTGCAGTGAGCTGAGATCACACCACTGCACTCCAGCCTGGGTGACAGAGTGCGACTCCATCTCAAAAAAAAAAAAAATCTACAAAGTTGGTGGTTTTAGCACACAATTATTAAAAACAGAAATTTGGCCTGGTGTGGTGGTTCAATCCTAGCACTTTAGGAGGCCAAAGCAGGAGGATTGCTTGAGGCCAAGAGTTCAAGACCAGCCTGGGCAACATAGACCCTGTCTCTACACAAAATACAAAAATTAGCCAGGTATGTTGGCATATACCTGTAGTCCTAGCTACTAGCTACTTGGGAGGCTGAGATGGGAGGATCTCTTGAGCCCAGAAGTTTGAGGCTGCAGTGAGCCGTGGTTGCACCACTACACCCCAGCCTGGGCAACAGAGCAAGACCCTATCTCTTAAAAAAAAAAATGTGTATATCTATATATACGCATTTGTATGTCCATCTTTTCATGGGTTAGAGTATATCTTGAAAATGTATTAAAGCTATTGAATTATATATAATTATATATATTGAATTATATATGTAATATATAATTATGATTGGAATTATATCTATTAATGTATATAATTGTATATATGTAATATATAATTAATTAT
>NW_016873240.1:0-1859 GCF_001698545.2 Rhinopithecus bieti
GAGAAGGAGTCTCGCTCTGTCACCCAGGCTGGAGTGCAGTGGCCAGATCTCAGCTCACTGCAAACTCCGCCTCCCGGGTTTACGCCATTCTCCTGCCTCAGCCTCCCGAGTAGCTGGAACTACAGGCGCCCGCCACCTCGCCCGGCTAGTTTTTTGTATTTTTTAGTAGAGACGGGGTTTCACCGTGTTAGCCAGGATGGTCTCGATCTCCTGACCTCGTGATCCGCCCGCCTCGGCCTCCCAAAGTGCTGGGATTACAGGCTTGAGCCACCGCGCCCGGCCTGGGTTTTTTTTTTTTTTGAGACAGAGTTTTGATCTTTCGCCCAGGTTGGAGTGCAATGGCGTGATATCAGCTCACTGCAACCTCTGCCCCCTGGGTTCAAGCGATTCTCCTGCCTGAGCCTCCTGAATAGCTGGGATTATAGGTGCCCGCCACCACACCTGGCTAATTAAGGAGTTTAATTTAGGAGAGACTTCCAAGAGCAGCAGAGAGCCAGTTGTCTATTCCTGCAACTCCAGAGCCAGTGAACAACCAGTTAGCCTGGAGGAACTCCCAGCTGTCTATAAGACAGCTCTTTGACCTGACTCCCAACTGTCTATAGATAGCCCTAGCCTGAAGGTGAGTCGCTTCAGGCTAGGGCCCACCTGGCTTTGCAAGGTCAGAAGCATATTTGCCCATATGCCATTGTAAGCTGAGCAAAATCTCAGAGGCCTGATTTACATGACACAGACCACTGGATTCATGTGGTATTATAAGTGCAGTCAAACATGGACTGAATGCTAAGTAAGAATAATCAGGATGTGCTAATGGGAGCAGCTGAGTATGTAATCAAATTACATGGATTATTTCATTTAATCTTCCCACAACCCAAGGAATCAATACTACCATCCCATTTTATAAATGAGAAAACTGATACCAGGCCAGGTTAATCCAGGTCCTTCTAACTTCAGAGCCATTGTTCCTGAACATCTGACTACTGCCAATGATAAGTCTTCCCCACAGGCAGGGATTTCCAGAGGCCACATGATAGATGTGATGAAACTGGGCATTCTTCAGAGATCTTTCCGTTTTCCCTTCCATTTTTCTTTTTTAATTGCCTGAGGAATAAAAACACAAGTTCGGCTGGGCACTGTGACTCATGCCTGTAATCCCAGCACTTTGGGAGTCCAAGGCAGGTGGATCACCTGAGGTCAGAAGTTTGAGACCAGCCTGGCTAACATGGTGAAACCCCATCTCTACTAAAAATACAAATATTAGATGGGCACGGTGGTGCACACCCATAATCCCAGCTACTCGGGAGGCTGAGGCACAAGAATTGCTTGAACCCGGGAGGCAGAGGTTGCAGTGAGCCAAGATCACACCACTGCACTCCAGCCTGGGCGACAGAGTGAGACTCCATCTCAAAAAAAAAAAATCTCCTTCCCAAAGATGTTTGCTGGCTGGATGTGGTGGCTCACACCTGTAATCCCAGCACTTTGGGAGCCCTAGGAGGGAGGATCTTCAGCTCAGCAGTTCAAGAACAGCCTGGACAACATACTGAGACCCTATCTCTACAAAAATAAAAACTAAAAAATTAGCCAGGCGTGGTGGTACGTGCCTGTAGTCTCAGGTACTCAGGAGGCTGAGGTGGAAGGAGCACTTGAGCCTGAGAGGCCAGGGCTACAGTTAGCTGTGATCACATCACTATTCTATCTCAAAAAAAAAAAAAAAAAAAAAAAAAAGAACTCCTTCTGCATGTGGCTTAAAGCCACACTGAAATTTGTGGCAGGTAGCCTTCAATGCAGAGAAATAAAGCAGGGTAGGCCGGGCGCGGTGGCTCAAGCCTGTAATCCCAGCTCTTTGGGAGGCCGAGATGGGC
>NW_016873241.1:0-867 GCF_001698545.2 Rhinopithecus bieti
GTTTTTTAATAACGATTTTACTTTAAAATATATTTAGATTCTAATTATTTGTTTTAAAAGCTACACTCTAAATTTCAGTGGTTCACAGAATTGATTATTATTTTGTTATAGCACTGCAGCTATAACCTTACACAAGTAATTTAACTGTAATTTTGAAACTAAATGGTTTATCAACTTTTTTATCAGTAAAATTGGGGAGGATAATAATCCATTTATTGATCAAGATTAAATGAGTTAATACAAAACTTTAAATGGTTCCTGGACTCTTGCAAGCTCTCCATATACCCTTATTTTACTTTATCTTTTTACTACTTTTTCTCATCACTTATTACAGCCCATGGCAAGTACAATGCATCCAATAAATATTGCTTGGTTTGAATATATTAGCACAGAATTTTTTTCTAGGATCTATTGCTGATAAATAGGTGAATCATATAGATATCCTGTCCTCAGATTGCTTTTTTCAAGTAAAATAAAAATATACCATATAGACTCTAATGTAATTTTAATGATGTATCTTCTAAAGACATATTAAAATATGTCAGATTTTTATTATATATATTCACATTACAGACAATATAGAACAGATCTCTTCGATCCCAGTGTATGTGCAAGTTCTTAATATCAATGATCATGCTCCTGAGTTCTCTCAATACTATGAGACTTATGTTTGTGAAAGTGCAGGCTCTGGGCAGGTAAGGACTCATTATAAATTACAAAGTCTAAACCATATATTATTGTTTCATAATATGTAATTATTTCATATATTATACAATATTGTTATATAATACATATTAACATATTTAATATTCATATATTATAATTTATATAATTATTGTAATTCTATATTATATATACAAATTACAT
>NW_016873242.1:0-1855 GCF_001698545.2 Rhinopithecus bieti
GGGAGAGAAGGAGGATTTGGGAGGAATCACATTGGGAACAGAAACTAGGGAAGGAACGAAGTGTGAAAATGCCTGGATGTAAGGCACCTCAGACCATTTGCCCATTTTCGACAAAATTATTTAGGTCTTGTAGAATGGAGAAATCGAAAGTGCTGTTTTTCTGGCCATTTAGAGCCATTGTCAAGTTTGTATTGGGGCCAAGCGGTGTTGCAGAAGAAAATAAGGCGTTTAGGTTTTAGGTCAGGTGTGAGTTGAAGAGGTTTTAAGTTTTTGAGAACACAGGCTAAGGGAGAAGAGGGAGGAATGGAGGTGGAAGGTTGCCCATAGTGAAGGAGGCAAGCCCAGAGAAAAGAGAGAGTAGAGACACAGAGAGAAGGGGTGGGGGGTGCTTGCCCCCCAGGAAAGTGGAGAAGGGGTAGAGACATGGAGAGAAGGGGTCGGGGGTGCTTGCCTCCCAGAAAAGCGGTGCTTGCCTCTGAGGGTGAAGGACCAAGGCAGGCGCCCCCGCGTGGTCAGACACCTCTGAAACGTGGGTGAATAATCAGGCAGGCGTCCCTGCACGACAGTCTTCCTGAGTCCGTGATCTGCGCCGGAGTTTTGGGTTCACGGATAAAAACGCATCTCCTTTGTCTTTACCGGAAAAGGAAAGGAACTGAAATTAAGAGAAGGTAGAGATTGAAGTGTGGTGCCAAGATTGAAAGGACAAAGAGGTTGAGGGATAGTGAGAGAGGTTGGAAAAAGAGAGTGAAGAGAGGCCGCTTACCGGATTTAAAATTGGTGAGATGTTCCTTGGGCTGGTAGGTCTGAGGACCCGAGGTTGTAGGTGGATGTTTCTCACGGAGCGAAGAGCAGGAGGACGGGGGATTGATCTCCCAAGGGAGGTCCCCTGATCCGAGTCATGGCACCAAATTTCACTCGCGTCCCTGTGAAGAGACCACCAAATAGGCTTTGTGTGAGCAACAAGGCTGTTTATTTCACCTGGGTACAAGCGGGCTGAGTCCGAAAAGAGAGTCAGTGAAGGGAGATGGGGTAGAGCCGTTTTATAGGATTTGGGTAGGTAAAGGAAAGTTACAGTCAAAGGGAGTTGTTCTCTGGCTGGCAGGGGCGGGGGTTACAAGGTGCTCAGTGGGGGAGCTTTTGAGCCAGGATGAGCCAGGAGAAGGAATTTCACAAGGTAATGTCATCAGTTCAGGCAGGGACTGGCCATTTTCACTTCTTTTGTGATTCTTCAGTTACTTCAGGCCATCTGGATGTATCCCTGCAGGTCACAGGGGATTTGATGGCTTAGCTTGGGCTCAGAGGCCTGACAGTCACAATCGCCAAAGTTACCAGAAACTTGCATTCAGGAACACCTGTCCGTTCTATAGCTGATTATAAAACACCATTTAAAGAGGATCAAAACAAGACAACAAGCCGGGCACGGTGGTTCACGCCTGAAATCCCAGCACTTTGGGAGGCCGAGGCAGGCGGATCACAAGGTCAGGAGTTTGAGACCAGCCTGGCCAATATGGTGAAATCCTGTCTCTACTAAAAATACAAAAATTAGCCGGGCATGGTGGCAGATGCCTGTAGTCCCAGCTACTTGGGAGACTGAGGCAGCAGAATCACTTGAACCCGGGAGACAGAGGTTGCAGTGAGCCGAGATTGGGCTAATGCACTCCAGCCTGGGCAACAGAGTGAGACTCTGTCTCAAAAAAAGAAAAAAAAAAGGCAACAATTATCTGTGGATGACGAAAAGTCCTAGGGCAGCCACAGTTAAAGACACATTGACAGCTGCATACTGAAGAATGCATTCATAGCAGAACTGATCACAAGAAAAAGAAAGAGAAGGAAGGAGAAAGGAAAGAAAGAGAAA
>NW_016873243.1:0-655 GCF_001698545.2 Rhinopithecus bieti
ACAGTCTTCAATGTGCTCCGAATATCATTCTTTCGGTTTTACAGGAACCGTGTTCAAACTGTGCCATATGAAAAGAAAGTTATAACTACGTGAGTGGAATGCTCACAGCACCAGGGAGTTTCTCAGAAAGCTTCTCTCCAGTTTCAATCTGACTGTATTTCCTTTTTCACCATCGTCCCTAATGTGATCCCAAATTTCCCTTTGTGGATCCATCCACGAGACCGTTTCCAAGTGGCATAATGCAAAGAAAGCTTCATCTATGTGAGATGAATAAACATAGCAAAAGCAGATTCACAGAAAGCTTCTTTCCAGTTTTTATCTGAAGATATTTCCTTTATCAACATCGTCCAGAATGTGCTCCCTAAGGTCCCTTCGTGGATCCGTCCATGACCGTTTCCAAGCTGCGTAATGTAAAGAAAGCTTTATCTATGTGAGATGATTACACATATCACAGAGGACTTTCCTAGAAGGCTTCTTTCCAGTTTTTGTCTGAGTCTATTTCCCCTTTCACCATCAGCATCAACATGCTCTTGAATATCACTTGTTACCTGTTTCTCCAAAATTCTTCCCCAACGTTGTAAGAGAAGAGAGGTATAACACTGAGACTGGAATGCACACGTCACAAAGCAGTTCCTCAGAAAGCTTCTCTCCACTT
>NW_016873244.1:0-870 GCF_001698545.2 Rhinopithecus bieti
GGTGTGAGATGGTATCTCATTGTGGTTTTGATTTGCATTTCTCTATTGCAAATGGTCAGGATCCCTGGTATTCAGGCCCCTTCACATGTAACCCAGAACCTTTTATCACAACAGAGGGAAGGGCAGTGAGCACAGACCCCCAGCAATAGTTACTGAGCACAGATCAAGGCCAAGCATCCATCCAAGATCTTGGAACATAGCAGTGACCAATTTGATGTTTCTGGCCTAAGGAATTTTTACATTCTAGTGGGCAAAGAGAGTTATAAATAAACAAATAAATATATAATGTGTAAGGTGTAGTAGCATTGATGGAAAAAAAAAACATAGCAGGTTAAGAAGACAGAATAATTGGTGGTGTGGGGTGCATGCATTTGTGGGCCACATTAGACAGGGAGACAACAAAGAAGGGAACTCTGGTAAGGTTGCGTTTGAGCAGACACCTGTAAGAAATGAGGGATGGACCTATGCAGTTTTCTGGCCATCCAGGTTGAAGAAATGGTTAGTCCTGAGGCAGAAGAGAGCATGTGAGGTTTGAGGAACAGGAGGGAGGTCTGCAGTACTGGAGAGTGAGCAAGCATTGAGAGTGTCAGAAGGCTCCATCAGACAGGCATTCAGGGGTCAGATCACGAAGAGTCTTGGGAGTCATGGGAAGGGCTTTGGATTTTATTCTGTCATGAGACACTCCTGGAGGGCTTAGAGCAGGAACATGACATGATTTAAGTTCTAAAAGAATCACCCTGGCCGGGCACGGTGGCTCAAGCCTGTAATCCCAGCACTTTGGGAGGCCGAGACGGGGGGATCACGAGGTCAGGAGATCGAGACCATCCTGGCTAACACGGTGAAACCCCGTCTCTACTAAAAAAATACAGA
>NW_016873245.1:0-1034 GCF_001698545.2 Rhinopithecus bieti
AACTAGGACAGTTGAGATAGATGAATGAAAATATTTTCTTTCCCTTAACTAAATCTCTTAAAAAAAGAGTTTAGGAAACCATGTTATTTACCAATTTTCTGGATTAGTGTTTTGTGAAAGAAAGAGAAGCATCATGGGCACTTTTTTAAAGTAAGCTTCTGCAAACTGTAATGCTTTAAACCAAACCACATGTTAACTGGAATAATGGGAACCCACGTCACTAACAGACCCATTGCCTGGTCCTCTGTGGTTTCTTAGCACAGTAGTTCTTTTTGAAAATAGGTGGTCTTTTCGGTCTTTTCAAAGAGCACTTATGTTATGTGTTGAAATAATGAAAAGCTGCTGAAACACAATATGCATTTTTTAATCTAGTAATAAAGAAAGTAATATGGCTGAATAATGCCTGGCTAGATTAGTTTTGACACTGTATTTGCTTTGCGTTCAACTTGATCTGGCAATGCATTATTCACTAGTACTATACACAGTGCTTTATTAAGTCTTAATCAAATGCATTTTATCATAAGTGTCAATTCAGTGCTTTGCCATTGTATTTATATATTTTTAAATACTGAGTTTTTATAAGGGAATGACAAATACTTAGGCTGGAACATAAGATTATATTGCTGGTGCTTGGGAATGAGGTCACTGCATAGGCACAGAGTGGCTTTACGTTCACACTATAGTCATCTGGAAACAGATTATATTGTTGTTTCCTTTTTCTTCTAATAAACTGAAATGTAATTTTTCTTCACCAATGTGAAAGCTAAGCTGGTTTGACCAATTGTGACCATTTAAGTAGGTTTGGATAGCAAATAGATATAAATTAAAACTTTTGCTGGTAGATTTTTATTTAATAGATTTTGGACTAAATTTTCAAATGTTACTAAGAGCTCAAATGATGTGGGTTAACAATAAAAACTTATGCACAAACTGACAAGGGATTACAACAAGTGCACACATTTTCAAATATAACTAATAATATGTTCAAGTATAATAATCAATAAAACTTTATAATAAATTTTATAAATAATTTC
>NW_016873246.1:0-654 GCF_001698545.2 Rhinopithecus bieti
ATACAAAATTGGCTGGGCATGGTGGCTCACGCCTGTAATCCCAGCACTTTGGGAGGCTGAGGCGGGTGGATCACCTGAGGTCGGGAGTTTGAGACCAGACTGACCAACATGGAGAAACTCCATTTCTACTTAAAAAAATAGAAAATTTTACCCAGGCGTGGTGGCACATGCCTGTAATCCCAGCTACTTGGGAGGCTGAGGCAGGAGAATCACTTGAACCTGGGAGGCGGAGGTTGCAGTGAGCCGAGATCGTGCCATTGCTCTCCAGTTTGGGCAAGAAGAGCGAAACTCCATCTCAAAAAAAAAAAAAATTAGCCAGGCGCAGTGGCAGGTGCCTGTAATCCCAGCTACTAGGGAGGCTGAGGCAGGAATTGCTTGCGCCTGGGAAGAGGAGATTGCAGTGAGCCAAGATTGCACCACTGCACTCCAACCTAGGCAACAGAATGAGACTCGGCCTCAAAAAAATAATAATAACAACAATTACAACATTCCATTTTAAAAACAGTATTTTTTTTAAAGAGCAGTAGTCATTGTATATGTATACATACCCACATTTTATGTGTATTTGCAAATAGATACATACTTTTTTTAAGAAGTGTCATTATAGGCCGGGCGCGGTGGCTCAAGCCTGTAATCCCAGCACTTTGGGAGCCC
>NW_016873247.1:0-1361 GCF_001698545.2 Rhinopithecus bieti
AAATAATTGATTCACTACTTTCTACCAAAAATTATAACTTTTTTGAGGAAAAGAAAATAAATGAGAGAAGAATGCAATATCCAAGTGCCATGGACTTAGGTGGATTATCTAATTTGTCAAAATAATAAATCATAGGAGACAAAGATTGAGACAAAATCTATGATCAGTTTAAGGCGGTACGTATTTCAAAACAGTCACTACTTATCCTTATCTGTTAATTATTTTCAAATGGCCTTGAAAATTTTCATTAGGATTTCCTGGAATTTAAATAACCAAATTTCCTAGGTCACTTTGACCATAAACTTTAGGGTAGATTTTAGAAGACTTCATCATTCATCAGTTTCTCTAGTATTAAAATGGTGAACTCTCAGGGATAGAAGAACCCTAACATTTTCAGGTTCAACTATCTCCTCAAAGCTTGAATCTCATGTACAGCAACGATGCCACATGTTCCCGATCACTGGTTAGACACATCCACTTCAGCTTCAGGTGTGCCAATCAGGAAATGATTGTCAGAACGCTCTTTCATTAACTGAGTTGAAGTCTCCGCCTATAACCCTTCAGACATTAGTTCTCATTTCTATTCCTTGGAGCTATACACAGTGGTATCCCTTCAATGTTGTACTGAACTTAAACAAACAGGTAGAAACCATGCTCAATGTCATATTCATCTTTGCTAGCCTGGGATGTTTTCACTAAAATCTGCCACTCAGCCATGTTTGCAAAAGAAGTAGCACCCTCTGCCCCTCTTATAGTAAGAGTTCAAAAAAGGCAGAGGACCCCATATTTCATCAGAACAGTGATTTTAGAAACAAGCAGGACAATCTTGACTGTTAGTCACTGTGTTTTGTATTTTGAGGTATCCATTTAACCAGGCAACTCCCCGATTATTCAATCAAACATTACTCTAGATGTTGCTGTAAATGTATTTTGTAGATCTGATTAAAGTCATAATCAGTTGTCTTACATAAGGGAGATGACCCAGATAATCTGGATGGGTCTGATTCAATCAGTTGAAAGGGCTTAAGAACAGGCCCCAGGCTTCCCTGATGAAAAAAAAAAAAAAAATCCTACTTATAGACAGTAGTTCTTCTGGATGACCTGTCCCATGGATTTTGGGCTTTCCTAGCCAGTCCCAACAATACTGAAAACAATTCCTTACAACAAATCTCTTCCTATCTCTATCTCTGTCTCTATCTCTATCCCTATCTCTATCTCTATCTCTATCTCTATCTATCTCTATCTCCATCTCTATCTCCATCTCTATCTCTATCCCTATCCCTATCTCTATCTCTATCTCTATCTATCTCTATCTCCATCTCCATCTCCATCTCTATCTCTATCTCCATCTCCATCTCTAT
>NW_016873248.1:0-487 GCF_001698545.2 Rhinopithecus bieti
TTCACTGTAGGCCTCAATGGGCTCCCAAATGTTCCTTTGCAGATCCTACAAAAACAGTGTTTCCAAACTACTGAATCAAAAGAAAATTTTAACTTTGTGAGATGAATCCACACATCACAAAGCAGTTTCACAGAGAGTTTCTTTCCGGTTTTTTCTGGAGATATTTGCTTTTTCACCATAAGCCTCAATGAGCTCCCAAATGTCCCTTCACAGATTCTACAAAAACGATGTTTCCAAAGTGCTGAACCAAAAGAAAGTTTTAACTATGTGAGATGTATCTACGTATCACAAAGCAGTTTCACAGAGAGCCTCTTTCAAGTTTTTATCTGGGGATATTTGCTTTTGCACAATAGACCTTATTGCTCCCCCAAATGTCCTTTCACAGATTCTACAAAATGGTGTTCCCAAACTGCTGAATCAAAAGTTAGCTATATCTTTCTGAGGTGAATGCACACATCACAAAGCAATTTCTCAGATACTTTCTTTA
>NW_016873249.1:0-1032 GCF_001698545.2 Rhinopithecus bieti
ACTAAAATACAAAATTAGCCGGGCATGGTGGCATGCACCTGTGGTCCCACCTACTCGGGAGCCTGAGGCAGGAGAATTGCTTGAATCCAGAAGGCGGAGGTTGTAGTGAGCCGAGACTGTGCCACTGCATTCCAGCCTGCCAATAGAGCGAGATTCCGTCAAAAAAAAAAAAAAAAAAAAAAAAACAGTCTGATCAATATGATGAAATCCCATCTCTAATAAAAATACGAAAATTAGCAGGGCGTGGTGGCATGCGCCTATAGTCCCAGCTATTTGGGAGACTGAAACAGGAGAATTGCTTGAACCTGGAAGGCGGAGGTTGCAGTGAGCCGAGATAGCACCACTGCCCCAAGCCTGGGCGACAGAGTGAGACCCCATTTCAAGAAAAAAAAAAAAAAGAAATCTCTTACTTTATAAATATTCCATTCAGAAGCTATACTCATAAATTAGTATATTAGAAGCCAATTTATTTAATATTTTCTAGAGGCTAACTTGACTGGGAAATTTAGATAGATAGGTAGATATAATGAAAGACAGATAAACCAGACTTCAAAAGTTGTATGTTGTTAACTCTATACAAAAATATGAAATTTCTGTATGATAAATATCATGAATAACGTTTTTAAAAATTCAACAAATGAGGCAAATATTTACAACACATACAACAGAGGAATAATTGTAAATTTACAAGGAGTTCCTAGAAATCAATATGAAAAGGTAATATAACCCAATGGGAGATACTAGGTAGAGCATATGAAGAGATAGTTCATAGAAAAAAACAAATATAAATTGACAATAAAGGTAGAAAAGATGCTCAATCTTTTTTATAATTAAGGACATTCAAATTAAAACAGCATTAAGGCAGTATTATTTTTCCTCATCAGACTGTCAAATACTAAGAAGTGGATTAATAGCTAGTATTAACTATGATATAGAAAAATAGCATCTCTCAAGCATTGATGGTAAGAGAGTAAGCTAGGCAGCCTTTTTATAGGCTAATCTGGCAGGATTTATAAAAACTAAAATGATTGA
>NW_016873250.1:0-485 GCF_001698545.2 Rhinopithecus bieti
TTTTTAAATTAAAATTTAAGTAATTAATGAATATTCTTTAAAATTTTGATATCAAAGGAAGTTTATTGGAGGGTGGGAGTATCTGATTAAGGATTCAACTTGGAACGTTGGAAGAGTCTCCACAGATGTTAATTCTGACACTAAATCTTCCCCTAAAAGGAAATCCAAATAGAAATTTGAAGTTGACAAATCATAAGCCTGCATCTAAGATTAAGAATATTCTCCCTTAATAAAACAATTGCATGCATGCATTTTAAAAAACAGGGTCTGCTCACATTGCCAGAAGATATTGCAGAAGCAAGCGTTACATATTTCCCTGTAGGATAAGCTCCTTAAGACTCAAAGAAATAAAGTCATATGTTTTCTGTTGTTTAGAATGGTTGTATTTAGAATCATGCATGATACTGATAAAAACTCTAAACTTCAATTATTTTTTTTAATTCCTACTACATATTAAGCTGAATAAAACTAAGGTTATTCATCCA
>NW_016873251.1:0-1548 GCF_001698545.2 Rhinopithecus bieti
TCTGGCTAGTTTTTTGTATTTTTTAGTAGAGATGGGGTTTCACCATATTAGCCAGGATGGTCTCGATCTCCTGACCTCGTGATCCGCCCGTCTCGGCCTCCCAAAGTGCTGGGATTACAGGCTTGAGCCACCGCGCCCGGCCCACGAAGTTCTTATTTAGGTTTTTTTTTTGCCCTTTTTTTTTTTTTGAGATAGGATCTCACTCTGTTGCCCAGTGGCGCGAACTCAACTAACTGCAACCTCTACCTTCTGTTTGCCCATTTTTCTATTGTATTATCTGTCCTTTTCTTACTGGTTTCTGATTGAGTCAACTTTATATTTATTTTTCTTATTTTATTGATTGCCCATATTTCCAAATCTGTGAATATCATTTGCTTTTAGAGGCATTCTTGTTTCTTATGATCTCCAATTTAGCTGTTTTTAAAGATACCATATAAACAGATCTAACTGCTACATTTACCTTCCACTAGCCATAGTAATGGGCTGAAAGCTACTAGCAGAAAAGACAAGGTAATTACCAGCTAGTTTTTCTAGAGTATAACCTTTCCTCAGAATCTTGATTATAACTAATTTGTATTTCTTCCTTTCCCTGCCTTCTTTCTTTGTTCTTGGATAGTATATAAGTTGTTATTGAACAGAACTGAGCATTTTCTCCCTTGACTTTTTACATTGTCATTAATTATTTGATGTTATTCTGATGTCTTTGTACAATTAGGCACAAGAGAACAGCAACTCCGTAAAGAAGAAAACAAAGTTTGTCAATTTATACACAAGAGAGGGACAGGACAGGCTTGCAGTCCTGCTCCCTGGTCGCCACCCTTGTGATTGCCTGGGCCAGAAGCACAAGCTCATCAATAACTGTCTGATCTGTGGGCGCATTGTCTGTGAACAAGAAGGCTCTGGCCCTTGCTTATTCTGTGGCACTCTGGTAAATTATTTCTTTTCTTTTTTATTTTACTGTGCTTTGTGTTAATATGCAGGGCCATTCAGATATCAAATAATTTCTTTTTCTTTTTTTTGTTTTGTTTTGTTTTGTTGAGACAGAGTCTCACTCTGTTGCCCAGGCTGGAGTGCAGTGGCACGATCTCGGCTCACTGCACGCTCTGTCTCCCGGGTTCATGCTATTCTCCTGTCTCAGCCTTCCAAGTAGCTGGGACTACAGGCGCCCGCCACCATGCCTGGCTAATTTTTTGTACTTTTAGTAGAGATGGGGTTTTACAGTGTTAGCCAGGATGGTCTCGACCTCCTGACCTCGTGATCCACCCACCTTGGCCTCCCAAAGTTCTGGAATTACAGGCGTGAGCCACGGTGCCCGGCCTTCTCTTTTTGTTAGTAAATTTTTTCCCTAAAATATCCAGTGAACTCGAGTAGCAGGGATATGATTAGTTAGAAACCCAAGGTTAGGCCAGGCATGGTGGCGCATGCCTAAAGTCCCAACACTTTGGGAGGCCAAGGCGGGTTTTGGGAGGCTGAGGTGGGAGGATCCCTTGAGCCCAGGAGTTTGAGACCAGCCTGGGCAATGTAGGAAGACCCTGTCTCTACAAAAAA
>NW_016873252.1:0-1037 GCF_001698545.2 Rhinopithecus bieti
GGACCTGACCTGCCACCCCCTCCCAGTATCTCCTGTGTCTGCAGTGGGTGAATGGTGTCAACACGCTAGAGCATGAGGGGCTGACATCAGCAGCTTGGTCCAGGTGGGGCCCCTGTCCTCCTGCCTCTGTGTCACTAATCACCATCAATAATATGCTCACCCCCAAGAAGGGGGGTCCCTGCCACCGAGGACCATCGGCTACATGACCAACACCTCCATGTGGGTACCATCCTGTCTCTACCGAATGCACCCACCTTCCCATCCCACCCCGTGGTCTTCCTGCTAGGGACAGGGTGGCCTTCGCAGAGTGGAGGCCTGGATCTGCGGAGGCCAGGGAGGCATGTGAACTGAAGTACAAGGACCCAGGGCAAGGGCCCAGTGAACCACAGTCCTCCCGCCCTAGGTATCCCAAGGGTTGCTTTGTACGGAACACAGACTTTGACTTCTTCAACTACAAGGGACTGCAACGGGCTGTGCTTCTGTACACGATAGCAACCACCTACGTCGACGATATCACCATCACCACCGGCATGGAGCAAGACAATGGTGAGGGTTTCTGGTAGGATCCTCCCTCCAAGTGGCCCTGATTGTTCCCTGTTTGGAAAATTCTCCCAGGTAAAAGGTGCTCCCAGCATCTCTAAACCCTCACAGGTTCCCATCCACTTATGAAGCTAAAATCCAGCTTGAGTGGACACTGGCTCCTGAAATCCCCCATGAGGTTGACCTTAGAGGACTTTGGTCTAACGTGGGTGGCTGTCCTGTCCCTTCTCCACGGTGCTGCTCTCACTCCAGCTCCTCTTGCTATACATTGTGCTCAAGGAACAGGCAGCTTCGGGGGAACAGGCGCAGTGGCTCATGGCTGTTCTATAAGCATAATGGTGATGTTTGATCAGGAGAATGAAGCCAACGTTACAATCTAATTAATCTAATGGAATAACATTAGATTAATGGTGGGGGGTAAGGCAAGGTTAGTAAGATTTGCTCTAAGTCATCAAAAGGTTGTTAGTGGGAGTAGTGTTTGAAGGCCTCGAGACAAT
>NW_016873253.1:0-1451 GCF_001698545.2 Rhinopithecus bieti
AATAAAATAAAACAATGTAGAATCCCTGGAGAGACTGCAGAGATCAGTGCCACCATCAATGACTTGAAGGATGCAGGGGTGGTGATTCCCATCACATCTCTGTTCAACTCTCCCATTTAGCCTGTGCAGGAGACAGACAGATATTGGAGAATGACCGTGGATTATCATAAGCTTAACAATGTAGTGATTCCTATTGCAGCTGCTGTACCAGATCTGGTTTCATTGCTTGAGCAAATTAACACATCTGCTGGTACCTGGTATCTAGTCATTGACTTGGCAAATGACTTTTTCTCCATTCCTGTCCATAAGGCCCACCAGAAGCAATTTGCCTTCAGCTGGTAAGGTCAGCAATACCTATTTGCTTTCCTACCTCAGGGGCATATCAATTCTCTGGCTTTTTGTCATAATCTTATTCGGAGAGAACTTGATCACTTTTTGTTTCCACTAGATATCACACTGGTTGGTTACATTGATAACATTATGCTGATTGGATCCAGTGAGCAAGAAGTAACAGACACATTGGACTTATTGGTGAGACATTTGTGTGCCAGAGGATAGGAAATTAATCAGACTAAAACTCAGGGAACTTCTACCTTAGTAAAATTTCTAGGGGTCCAGTGTTGTGGGACTTGTTGAGATATTCCTTCTAAGGTGAAGGATAAGTTGCTGCATTTGGCCCCTCCTACAGCCAAGGAAGAGGCACAGCACCTAGTGGACCTGTTTGGATTTTGGAGGCAACACATTCGTCATTTGGGTTACTCTGGCCCATTTATCTAGTGACCCAAAAGGCTGCCAGTTTCTAGTGTGATCCAGAACAGGAGAAGGCTCTACAACAGGTCCAGGCTGCTGTTCAAGCTGCTCTGCAACTTGGGCCATGTGACTCAGCAGATCCAATGGTGTTTTGGTGTCAGTGGCAGGAGGATTTTAATAATCAAGTGGATAGAATGACCTGTTCTGTGGACACCACTCAGCCTTTTTCCCCAGACACCCCTATCATCACCTAATGGGCCCATGAACAAAGTGGCCATGGTGGCAGGGATTCAGGTTATACCTGGGCTCAACAACATGGACTTCCACTCACCAAGGCTGACCTGGCTACAGGTACTGCTGAGCGCCCAATTTGCCAGCAGCAGAGACCAACAACGAGCCTTCAATATGGCACCATTCCTCAGGGCAATCAGCCAGCTACCTGGTGGGAGATTGATTATATTGAACCTCTTCCATCAACAAAAGGGCAGAGGTTTGTCTGGAATAGACACTTACCCTGGATATGGGTTTTCCTGTCCTGCATGCAATGCTTCTGCCAAGACTACCATCTGTGAACTCACGAATGCTTTATCCACCATCATGGTATTCCACACGGCATTGCCTGTTACCAAGGCACTCATTTTATGGCCTTTATGACCAACTTATATTTCTTTTTTTTTTTTTTTTTTTGAGACGGAGTCTCA
>NW_016873254.1:0-1450 GCF_001698545.2 Rhinopithecus bieti
AAGTTAGAAACAGCTGCGTTATTCTTAAAATAACTTAAAAAGAGTGATGGCATGTGTTAGGTAATATCCTGCCATGTTATTTCACTTTGGGATTTACTTCACCTCAGAAAAAAAAACAATCTATACTTTCATTGCTCAATAAAGGAAAACTCAGAATACCCAGAAACCTTTTAAATATGTTTTTACATATGGTTTATTTAAATAGATCATAATATGTTATTATCAGATATTAGAATTCAAACAATATTTTGTACAGGTTATTAAAATAGCATTTTTTAAAGTATTATTTTAAATGGTCAATTAAAATGTCCCCACTGAATAATATAGCTAGGTCAAAACTAAATCTCAAGTTTTCCATAATATTCCATTAGGCTTAACTATCACAAACTGAATTTGGAATTAAGGGTTAGATACGAACAAATTTTAAGGTGACATTTATGCATATGGAATACATTTATTAATAAATGCTCTGTCCTTCTGTGTCAGCAGTTCTTGTATCTCCAGCAAAGTGTTTTTGTACAATCCGCAACCTCCCACAAAAATTGTAAAAGGCTGGGTGACAGATGAGGAAGAAATAAATAAAGCACCATCTAATACAACCAAACTTTACTAAAAGAAAGCTTAAAGATACTGCATGGAATCCCTAAGTTCCAGGTACCATGATTTGAAAATTACATTCTTGAATGGCGCTAAACTAGCCATACGGTTTCTTTCTGATTTACTCTTGTTTATATTACAAAAGAAAATGAACACTGCTCACACGGCAATCTCTGAAAGTTTCCCAAAATATGTGTGGTAGAAGAAGATGTATTTCAGTGACCTTAACCAGTAAGTATGAAAAATTATAACCACTAACTTATTTAAGAATTTATCAGTAAAAATGAAAAATCTTCTGGACTTGGGTCACATAAGTGCTTGTATTGTTTACTAAATACTAATTGGCAAAACCACACTATTACATAATTCTAATCTTCCTCTGAGGTCAATGGTTTTTACAAGAATTATCCTTCTTAATATCTACTACGATATTTTATTATCAAATAAAACTAGATGGAGCCTAATTTTATAACTATGCCATTAAAATTACTAACACGACCTATATTTAGTACTCATTTTAAACTCATTATTATATGTATCACAACTCTCCATCACCCTCCTCATTAGAATTATGGAAGATTCTATTTTTCTTTTTAATATTATAATAGTGATGGAATAATTTATAGCTTCTTATTAATATAATTTGAATTTGAAAAGGTAACTTTCACATGTGCTTCCCAGGATGACACCGTAAAATAAATTGTATACAAAGTTACTTCAAAACTAAAACTTGAGATTGATCTTCATTTTAAAGTATGGTAACATGAAAATATACATAATTATCATAAAAAAGAACTCAAACCCCCCTACAAATTTTACTTTTTAAATAGATAAAATATATAAGAACTTTTTT
>NW_016873255.1:0-870 GCF_001698545.2 Rhinopithecus bieti
AATTGACAGACAAGCTAATAGAAAAAAGTCTTATCAGTGATAAATTAGTATCAGTGCTTTCTTAATATTAGTTTGCCCACCTAATATTGGGTTTATAGACTGCTAAGTGTGTTTGCTTTAAAAAAGGAAACATGTATATATAAATAGAAGTTTTATCTGTCCTAGAGGTTTCTTGCCTAGTATGACACTTCTTGTCTTTAAAAATGATATTTAAAGTTTACCAGAGCATTGTTTTCAGTAAATTATTTTAGTTTCAAAATGAGAACAGTAAAGTGTAAGGTTGTGGTTTAAAAGAGGATATTGGTACCATAGTATAACTTCCGATATATTTCTCATATGCATTAACCTGTGTACCATTAACCTTATGTACCGATCTTTCTCAAGCTGCATAGTACATTATTGAAGCCTTCCTGGTTGAAGGCAGGAAAACTTTAAATATGGCAAAGAAACTGATCAGCCCTGCTCACTGTTCATGTGTTGCCAGACACTTTCTAACAGTTTCTGTGGATTTAATTGTGAATTAGTAAACTTTTTAGTAATCAAATTGATAAGATGACCTGGTTTGCTTTTATTCACTGGGTTCTAAAATGGCTCTCATGATTTTTTTCTGGAATTTTAAGTTTTAAATCTGGTTTTAAAATTGCATCCGAGAATAAAATATGACGAAGATAAGATATTTTTTTATGAGATACTTCACTTTAAATCCACAAGTAGAAATTGACTAACTGATTTCTTTTGTATCTTTTGAGATTGTTTTTTACAGATATGTTGAATCTATATAGAACTAAAAGTCTGTTTCTTATGTGCTTTTTAACATCTGTTGACGGTAGATCCAGTTCCTTTTAAAAGCTGGAAAAGATGTTAGGTTTA
>NW_016873256.1:0-570 GCF_001698545.2 Rhinopithecus bieti
AGGAGGAGGAGGAGGAGGAAGAAGAAGAGGAAGAAGGAGGAGAAGGAGAAAAAAGACTAGGACATACAATAGCAACTATTTCTAGTCAAGGGGTTATAAGTAATTTTTACTTTATTTATGCTTTTCTATTGTTTTCTAAGTTGTCCAGAGTAAATACATATAGCTTTTATAACTGGAAAAAAGATGCTTTTTTAAAAAGAGCATAATACACACAATGAATATACTAGAAAGCAGAAAGGAAATGACATTACCTTTTCAAACTTAGGACCAATATTTAAACTAAAACAGAGAAAGGCTAAATAGGGCTGGGCACAGTGGCTCATGCCTATAATCCCAGCACTTTGAGAGGCTGAGGCGGGAGAATTGCTTGAGTCCTGGAGTTTGACCAGCCTGGGCAACACTGAGAAACCCCATTTCTACAAAAAGCAGCCAGGCATAGTGGCGCGTGCCTGTGGTCCCAGCTACTTGGAAGGCTGAGGCAAGAGGATCACTTGAGCCCAGGAGATTGGGGTTGCAGTGAGCTGTGACTGTACCAGCCTGGGCCACAGAGCAAGACTGTGCCTCAAAGAA
>NW_016873257.1:0-870 GCF_001698545.2 Rhinopithecus bieti
TAATTTGAGACTCATGGCACCAAGTTTTAATGTTAAGCATTTTAATATCAATTTTTTTCAAGACAGTGTTTCACTCTGTCACCCAGGCTGGAGTGCAGGGACACAGTCACCACTCATTGCAGCCTCAACCACCCTGGGCTCAGATGATCCTTCTACCTCAGCCTCCCGAGTAGCTGGGACTATAGGCGTGTGCCACCATGTCCAGCAAACTTTTGTGTTTTTCTAGGGACGATCTCTCACCATGTTGCCCAAGCTGGTCTTGAACTCCTGGGTTCAAGTGATCCACCTGCCTTGACTTCATAAAGTGCTAGGATTACAGATGCGAGCCACTGCACCTCACTGTAATATCAATTTTTATGTTGTAATTATAAATAAATGGATAAACTCATAGAATATTAGTAATTTTCCAACCTCTAAACTGATGATTAACTTCCCACTAAAAGGCTAGACATCCTCAGTTTGCCTCCTATAGGTTTCAGTTTCCTTTCTTATACAATTATTAAGTTGAGCTGGATGATTTGAAAGCGGCCTTCTGGCTCTGGCATTCCATGATTCTATAGGTTGTTTCTATAAATAAATATTTATTTAAATATAAGCACCATAAAAAAGTGGTGAAATGTTAAATGCAAAATTCTGGAGAGTGCTTATCTTTGGTCGGGAGGCAGAGGGATGGGAAAAGGGATGTGCATATATGTAAATGCAAGTTTTTAATAATCTTTTAGTTCTTGTGTAGTGAGTTCACTAATAATTTATATATATTACTGTTGGGAACAGGTCCCCCAAAATCTGGCCATAAACTGGCCTCAAAACTGGCCATAAACAAAATCTCTGCAGCAGTGTGACATGTTCATGATGGCCACAACACCCACG
>NW_016873258.1:0-870 GCF_001698545.2 Rhinopithecus bieti
GAGATCACTTGGACACCGGAAGGGGAACATCACACACCGGGACCTGTTGTGGGGAGGATGGATGGCAGAGGGATAGCATTAGAAGATATACCTAATGTAAATGATGAGTTAATGGGTGCAGCACAACAACATGGCACATGTATACATATGTAACAAACTTGCACGTTGTGCACATGTACCCTAGGACTTAAAGTAGAATAAAAAAGAAAAAAAAAAAGAAAACAAACAAACAAACAAAAATTAGATTTAAAATATTACACTGATGCTTCATATCAAAAGATCAAAAATTAATGATACCAAATGAAATAATACAAAATACAAATGTAAAATACACAGTATTGGTAAAGACAAAAGTAAGTCTTTGAAAGACTGACATGTAAGATGTTTGTCATGAGAGGATAATTCAAGAATAAAAGAGAGAAAGTACAAATAAAATAACACTAGAAATAAAAATATGTAATTATCTACAGATGTCACGGAGAAAAAAATGCAACAAAATAAATTAAAAGGTGTTCTGTCATCACAAATTTTAAGTCGTAGGAGATAAATTCGTGTAAATAACATATTTTACCTCTACCAAAATAGAAATAGAAAATACATATGAGCCTATAAAAGTTGTAGAGATAGTGTCAGTAGTTAGAAATCTTCCCATCACTAGGCACAGCTGGTTTTACAGAAAATGTCTATTAAAATATAAAGGAATCATCCTTCTAATCATGCAAAATTTATTATTTTAAAAAACAAAAATGTATCTCATTTATTTTAGATAGCATAATGTTTATCAAAATCAGAGAAGAATGTTGTGAGAAAGGAAAGTTATAGACCAAACTAGTCCAACAATATAGAAAAGGAATAAAAGTTTGCTTTATT
>NW_016873259.1:0-1548 GCF_001698545.2 Rhinopithecus bieti
CAGCCTGGGCAACAGAGTGAGACTCCGTCTCAAAAAAAAAAAAAAAGAAAAAAAGAAAAGAACTAAACAAAAAACTGCCCTTCTCCCAGGGGCAATAGGGAGTTCAGCCCTCCTATTCCTCTACAGTGAATAATAATATCAGCCATAGGATCCTGTCCCATTGTACCCATTAAAGCTCTTTAAGTGAGCCCATCCATGAGCCCCTGCCTTGAAAGAGCAGCCTCAGGATGGCACAGCTGTGACTTCCCCCTTGCTGTCCTGTGACTCACTGGGGCTCCTCAGCCCAAGCAGGGCCCTGGAAAGTTATTTTTCCATGCCTTTAATAGTACAGCCTACTCCCCTGGGCCTCCTTCAAGTCTCTATCTAAAACAGCCGTAGGGCACAGTGGCTCACACCTGTAATCCCAGCACTTTGGGAGGCCAAGGCAAGAGGATCACTTGAGGCCAGGAGTTCAAGACCATTCTGGGCAACATAGTGAGACCTTATATCTACAAAAAATTTAAAAATTAGCCGGGTTTGGTGGCGCATGCCTGTAGTCCTAGCTACTCAAAAGGCTGAAGTGAGAGGACCTCTTGAGCCCAGGAGTTTGAGGTTACAGTGAGCTGTTAATATAATTGTGCCACTGCATTTCCAGCCTGAGCAACAGAGACCCTGTCTCTAAAAACGATAATAAAATAAAATGAAACAGCTCTAGGAAACCCTGTCTCACGCCTACCCCATTTTCTCCACCAGTTCCAGAAACCTGGGCAGAGATGGCATGAAGGGTCTGTATCGACTGTCATTGTGGCTTCTCTCGTCCTGCACAGGGGCCAAGGCAGAGTCCTGGAGATCCAGGGCTATATGGAGACCCAGGATACTACCTTCAGCTGCCCACAGCTTGGCCCAGGTTTCCTCCTGCCAAGTGAAGAATATCTCCCCAAGAAGCGAATGCCACTGGCTTTTAACTATAATATCAGGATAATTAAGCTTTTCTGTGAGCACAGTTTGCTGCTGATGCAGCTGCCTGGAGCCCTGGCATTTATTGAGCACAAAGTAATAATTTATTGTCCTTTGTACGCTCAAAAGCCATCTTCATTATCGGCCCAAGACGGAACTGCCACAAGGGCACACGAGCCTCACCAGCTGCCTCACTCTCGGATGTCTTCCCAGGTCACCCTTGATGCCCTCAGGTACCGGGATTGGGTGGAGAGGAGTGGGGAAGGTGTTGCTCTTTCTCATGGAGAATCAGAAGACAATCCACCTCCTTGGCAGGTTGTTAACGGGAGAGAGAGTGGCATGCTTGACTGGGTGTGGGCAGTGCAGAAGGGCAGGGGCCGTGTGCCCACATAAGTAGGGCAGTCTCGGTGGCTCGGGAGCCTGGGTTCCTGCCCCTGGGTCTCTGCGCCTTTGCTTGAGACTTTACGGTAAGCAGCTCCTCCCGCGCCCCCGCCCCCAGCCCGGCGCGGCGATCCCCGGCGCCGACGCCAGGCGCTGGCCGTGGTGCTGATTCTGTCAGGCGCTGGCGGCGGCAGTGGCGGTGACGGCTGCGGCCCCGCTCCCTCTCCCCGG
>NW_016873260.1:0-1945 GCF_001698545.2 Rhinopithecus bieti
TTTTGTCAGAAGGCTTGAAGTCATCTTGTTTTCAGTCTCTTAAACAAGTGGTAGTTTATTATGAAGAAAAATATATTCAGATACCATATGCAATATGAACACACTAGTTCCTACTATTAATTCATTATTCTTAGTCCATGCTGCATGCTTCAGAGCCTAACATAGTGAAATGAAAGAAATTTTATATATTTTAGTTCTGTCCCTCTACTGGCAGTGGGAGTAAATCCCAAAGTATTTCAGCAGATGCTATTAATATGCAAATAACAGAGAATACACTATTTCTAATAGACCTCCCAACTGCATGGGAGGCATCACTGTTGCAGCAAATTAGCTTTCTGTAATTTGCATGCTTTTCACAACCTCCTGGGATTATATTTTAGATCAGAGACAATAAACGCATATGCAGTTAGCTTAAAATGTAACTAATTTTAGACTTTGAAACAATTTTAACCTAACTTCTTTGTGGTGTTAAACAGCTATTTGCAAAGAAACTTTTATAATAGTCTATAATTTTCATAGCGTTGATTTGCCATGAATGGCCCCATTTCTCTAGCGTAAAAACAAATGTGGGAACAGACCAGGTGTATGCATTTCCCAATTGACTGAAAAGACACAAGAGAGTGGTAAACTAGAAGCCTGAAGTATGGATTGTTTGGGCAATTCCAGATGACAGTATTAAATTAAGAGAGAATATGAAATCGGCCCAAATTGAGTAATCAGCCATAATAGTTTACAGCCAGAGGAATAAGCCATAATGATGAAGCCTATTTAGTCCACCCATGAACCTCACACTGTCTATATGTCTAAATACATTAATCAAAATCTCAATAAACCAATAAATATTAAATTAACTGATTTTAGTGATGCCAACCTGTATCTTACAAATAATGTATTACTGGAAATTTTAACCCATGTTCCAACACCCCTTCGTGCTAAAAACTCTCAACGAACTAGGTATTGAATGTATCTCAAAATAATAAGAGTTATTTATGACATACCCACAGCCAATATCATACTAAATGGACAAAAGCTGGAAGCATTCCCTTTGAAAACTGTCAGAAGACAAGGATGCCCTCTCTCACCACTCCTATTCAACATAGTATTGGAAGTTCTGGCCAGGGCAATCAGGCAAGATAAAGAAATAAAGGGTATCCAGACAGGAAGAGAGGAAGTCAAATTGTCTCTGTTTGCAGATGACATGATTTTATATTTAGAAAACCCCATCGTCGGCCGGGCACAGTGGCTCACGCCTGCAATCCCAGCACTTTGGGAAGCCAAGGTGGGCGTATCATGAGGTCCAGAGATTGACACCATCCAGGGCAAAATGGTGAAACCCTGTCTCTACTAAAAATACAAAAATTAGTTGGGCATGGTGGCATGCACCTGTAGTCCCAGCTACTGGGGAGGCTGAGAAAGGAGAGTTGCTTGAACCCGGAAGGCGGAGGTTGCAGTGAGCTGAGATCGTGCCACTCCACTCCAGCCTGGTGACAGAGTGAAACTCTGTCTCAAAAATCAAAAAAGAAAACCCCATTGTCTCAGCCCAAAATCTCCTTAAGCTGATAAGCAATTTCAGCAGTGTCTTAGGACACAAAATCAATGTGCAAAAATCACAAGCATCCCTATACACCAATAATAGACAGAGAGCCAAATCATAAGTGAACTCCCATTCACAATTGCTACAAAGAGAATAAAATACCTAGGTATACAACTTGCAAAGTATGTGAAGGATCTGTTCAAGGAGAACTACAAATCACTGCTCAAGGAAATAAGAGCGAATACAAACAAAAGGAAAACATCCCATGGTCATGGATAGGAAGAATCAATATCATGAAAATGGTCAGACTACCCAAAGTAATTTGAATATTTAATGCTATCCCCATTAAGCTACCAATGACTTTCTTCACAGAATTAGAAAAAACTACTTTAAATTTCATATGGAATCATA
>NW_016873261.1:0-486 GCF_001698545.2 Rhinopithecus bieti
TCTAAAGACATAAGTGATTAACTTCTTCTAATCTATAACTAAGGTCTGAGTCCTGAAGACCTTCCTCTGGAGCCTCAGTAAATTTACTTCATCTGAATGGGTCCAGGTGCTGGGGTGATTACCCTCATCTTGCCTCCTGCTAAATCACAGAGGTTTGGGGAGTTCCTTCAGACCCTCAATAAACTTGTTTGTGGAGGCCTGGGGAGTTTCTTCAGACCCCCACTAAAACTTGTTTAATCCTAAATGGGTTCTATTAAGAATTCCTTTATTATTTTGTTATGCTTTAGGGCCTAGGAAAAGCCTAGGCAAACTCTTGATGGGCTTTTATTACATCCCAGCTTTTGTGTAAGAGCACTGGCTTTATTTATTTATTTATTTATTTATTATACTTTAAGCTGTAGGATACATGTGCAGAACGTGCATGTTTATTACATAGGTATACATGTGCCATGGTGGTTTCCTGCACCCATCAACCTGTCATCTAGG
>NW_016873262.1:0-627 GCF_001698545.2 Rhinopithecus bieti
TTAATCCAATTGTGAAGAAATCTGAAAGCTTGTTTTCAATCTTGGAAGCCAGCCACTGTGCTATGAGGAGGTCCAACTATCCTGCTGGAGAGAGACCCCTTGGAGAGTCTTATCCTGGGGGATAAGACAGCATATGGAGAGAGAGAAAGACCACACACGGGAGCACTGAGGCCCCAGACATGTGAGCAAAGCCTTCTGGGAGCTTCCAGCCCAGCCCAGTCACCAGCTGATTGTATCCAAGTGTTTCACCATAGCTGGTACCCTGTGGACTGCCCAGCCTAGCCCTGCCTAAATTTCTGATCCAGAGAATCTTAAGAAAAAATAAATATGTCTATAGTTTTTTTATTTTATTATTTTTTTTTAAATAACAAGTTTTATGTTTTTAAAATCAGATTGACATCTAATTTCTTTTTTTTTCTTTCCTTTCTTACTTAAAGATGGGGTCTTGCTATGTGGCCCAGGCTGAAGTGCAGTGGCTGTTCACAGGCATGATCACGGCACACTGCAGCCCTGAACTCCTAGCCTCTAGGAATCCTCTCACTGCAGCCTCCTGAGTAGCTGGGACTACAGGCCTGTGCCAATGCACCTGGCTGAATACTTGATTTCTAAAACAGTAGTGTAGCCATC
>NW_016873263.1:0-1450 GCF_001698545.2 Rhinopithecus bieti
CAAGAAATTTCAATTATCTATAAATTAACCTAAAATTTAAAGCAATAAAATCAAACCCACTAAGGATTTTTTCCATGAAAACTGAAAAAATCTTCTTTAAATTTGTATGACATTTTAAAGGCCAAGGATAGTCAACACAACATAATATGGCAACATAAAGAATGAATATATGATATAAAGATTTAAGGGACAATATTAAGCTATAAAATTCAAGGATTATGGTATATGGGCTAAGCATAGGCAAATGAATTAATAAAATGAAATAGAAAATGTAGAAGTAGAACTTCAACATTATAACAAATACAAGCATGCTATAGGTATCCTTATGAGTACAAAAGGCAAAGAAAGTCCTAGAAGATGATCATACAGGACCCAGGAAATCCCTGCTACCAATACATCCTAGAGAAACTTACTTATACTTGTTTAGCAAGAGGACTATAATGTTACTCATTGTCATATCACTTACAAAAGTAAAGAAACCCCATAAAGTAGATTTCAATACTGGAAAGTACAAATAAATTATAAAATATTCACACTATGGCATGTCGAGTGGAAGGCAAAATAAATGAACTCGATTTATATTTACCAGGATAGATACATCTTAAAAATAATTTTGTTTAAAACATGTTTGAAAACATATATTATGACAGCAAGTTTATTTTTGTATATTTGAAACAATCTACTTTTACTGTTTCTATATGTATTATGTATTAGTATGTATGTAAATACATGCCTATATAGTCATATGCATAAGCAATATGATAAAACAGATGCAATAGTACTTAACTTTGAAAAGGAAAGAAAAAAGTGAGATTGTGGAGGAAATTAAAAACATTACTTCAACTCTATCTGTAAAGCTTTATTTAAAAGATTTCCAAATTTGTTCAATTGAATCCCTTTTCACTGGACAGGAGTTGATGAGAATGATTGACATATAATACGCTAATATCTCTTATGTGAAGTAAGAAAGACTCACTCTTCACTTTCATTAAATTCTTAGTAAATGCTGTGCTTTTCTTACATTGTCTAATGGAAGATGACAGATTATTGCTAGTAGAACCACTTTCAGACTCTCTTAGCATATGGTGAATAGATGGTTCTGTAACTTGATTTAGAATGTGATGGTATTTGAGTCTATATTTAAGTCTTGACCTTCAGATTCTTGGGATTCTTCCTACTCTTGAGGTAGGAACAATCACATTTTGACATGCTTCTCTAATGATCTCATCCCCTATATTTTTCCCCTTCAAATGAGCCTGCAGATTCCTACCATAATTTTCCTGTCAAAGTATAATTCAAATAATGATCTTACTTTGCTTAAAGTAAACATTACTATTTTTCCATTGCTATATAAATAGGTAAGGCGTCTACAATTTGCATTCAAAATCACTTGTAATATGTACCCAAATTGTATTTCTCACTTTCTTGCCATTCAGATTCCATGATAACA
>NW_016873264.1:0-1942 GCF_001698545.2 Rhinopithecus bieti
ATTTAGAAAAAAATGACCTAAAGGAATTCCAAGCAAAATTATAATATTGAATATTTCAATCTCTTATTTAAGGAACTTCCAAACATTAATTTGTTAAAAGAGTGATGATATTTAGATCCTGAAGTCTTTCTAATCTATAAAAGACAACTGATGTAGATGATTTCAAATGTGTTTTTTAATAAAAAATCAATATCCATTTATTAAATCTCAATGTTTGTCAACATTATTTCATGGTTACATTTTGATACCTTAAAATATTTGGGTTTTGCTAATGTGATTTCTTAGGAGAAATTTGTCCTGGATTTTTGCTAGCTACCTATCAGCTCTTGTTTCTTGGGGAGTTGTTCTTTCTCTCATGACAGCAGAGGCTAGCTGGTTATTAGAAGGGGACTTTAGGTTAGCTAGCAGGGCTGTAGGTAGGAGGCTGCAAAAGGAAAGACCTATGGAGGTGGTGGCTTCTACTGCTCGTCACCTCAGGGGGTCTCCAGTCTGGCATGGAAGAAGGCCACTGTGTCCTTGAACTTCACAAAGCCTCTTTTGGAACCTTCCACAGTGGGTGGTGAATTACACCACGTGGATGCCCTGCACACCTGGTAAGTGAGTAGTATGAAGCACTTTCTTTTCATAGATTTAATGAATAGTGCCTGGAAAATGGCAGTCTTATCAAAAAGAGAAACTCTTTACTCCTTTTGAAATTTAAAAAACACAGTTTTTTTCTGTAGTTGAAAATGCTGGCATTTCTTTTTCCTCTCTAAGATTAATTCCTTTTCTCTGTAGATTCCCAAGTTTATTGTAAACCAAGTGAGGAAGCAAAACACGGAAAATCATAAAAAGGATAAAAGAGCCATGAAGAAACTGCTGAAGAAAATGGCTTATGACCGAGAAAAATATGAAAAGCAAGATAAGAGTACAAATGATGTAAGGAAATAATGGAGATGTGTATCTATTCAGATTTTAAGTTATTTTTTAATACCAAAAATTTTTTTTTAATGTCGTCGTAGTATGACTTTCTGCCACTTACTAGGCTTTGGTACTACTTGTAAGTGAAAGACATCAGTAACTATCGTCCTACTACTGCTGCTAATGATCAGGATTGATAGTTGGTCAAGTGTTGGTGACTCAGCATGTGAGCTGTTAATGGGGAACAAAGGAAGATATCACGACAAGACTGAACACACACACACACACACACACACACACACACACACACACCCCTACCCCTACCCCTACCTCTCCTGCAGAGACTCTAGTCGCCTACTGAATATATAATCTAGAGTGAGTAAGTAACCCCATGTGAACCACTGACATTTTTTTCTAAATTTTTCTCATCTGTAGAATGGGGGAAAATAGCTAATCCAGAGAGACAAATAGGTTAATGTTTGTGTTGTGCCGAGGATTATTCCTAGACCTTAATAAGTATATTTGAAGGTTCTTAATTTGATCAGAAGAATTTTGAGAGCTAAATTGGAAAGAAAAAAATCAAGGTGTTTCAAAAAAGAAATATCTAAATAGCTGTATTTATAAAGTACTGTAAGGATATATTAAGAACTGGGTTTACAATAATGAAATATACATGGATATACGTTTATGAAGTGAGTTACCAAAGCTGTAGCGTAAGATCATGAAATGAACGGGTTTCTATTGTTCTATTTAGGTGAATCCACCTCCTCCCTCTACCACCACCATTGAAGTTGTTTAGTTACATGCTGACATCTTGTGGAATAATGTGAAAATGCAGTTATCAGCCTTTGTCTGGATTTTTGGTTTTGACCTGCTTATGGATCCAGTAACCATAAAAACAAAAATTTTCTCTTAGATTTATTTGTATCTCTCACTCTTAAAAAATAATACTTTCTTGGCATTGTAAAACATTTTAAATCAAGTTTTAAGTATCTTTAAAACATAAAGAGAAGTTGCAAATAATGCTTTTTTTTTTTTAGAA
>NW_016873265.1:0-487 GCF_001698545.2 Rhinopithecus bieti
GGGCAGTTTGCTAACACTCTTTTCTTGAAATCTGCAATGAGATATTTCTTAGTGCATTGAAGCTTATGATGACAAAGGAAATATCCTCAGACAAAAACTAAAGAGAAGATTTCAGAGAAACTGCTTTGTGATTTTTGAATTCATCTCACAGAGTTACATGATCCTTTTCATGGAGCAGTTTGGTAGCCCTGTTTGGGGGGTAATCTGAGAAGGGATATTTTGGATTGCATTGAAGCCTATAGTGAGCAAAGGAAATGTCCTCAGATAAGACTCAAAAGAATTTTTCTGAGAAACTGCTTTGTGATGTGTGAATTCATCTCACAGAGTTACACCATTCTTTTCATTGAGAAGCTTACTAACACTTTTTTCATTTAATCATCAATGGGATATTTGGGAGCGCATTGAGGAATCTGGTGAAAAAGGAAATATCCTCAGATAAAAACGAGAATGAAGTTTTCTGATAAATTGCTTTGTGATGTGTTAATTC
>NW_016873266.1:0-869 GCF_001698545.2 Rhinopithecus bieti
CAGAAAGAAGGTAAGAAAAACAACTGCCATGCTCAGATTGATAAATGGTGTGAAGAAATGCAACCAACACCAAGGAAATTCTGCCATGTTTAGAGCAAATTGGCCTAAATTAAAGAGGTCACTCAAAAGCAGCTCAACAACTCTTCCTTTTGAAAGGCAGGTGTAATTTTGAGAAAGCAAATGGAAGATAATCAAGTAGCATCCCCTACTGTGGACCTACAAAGGACAAGGTTGTGGACAGTTCACAAGTAGTAGGAAAGTCTTCCTATCAGTGGGATGCCAATGAGATGTGGTAAAGAAGAAACAAAACATTGGTCACTAACTGCAATTTTTCTCTAAACTGGCATGTTAACAGCAATCTCAGTCTGCCATGTGGGGTGAAGGAGAAGGATGGGACGGCTTGGAATTCCTGGATCTTGAAGCACAAGAACTTACTGTGAAAGAGATGAGAACAAATATATTTGAAGCTATTTTCAGAAGGATTATAGAAAAATGACAACTCAATGGAAAAGCTAAGCCCTTTCAGGGAGTATCTGCCCCAGAAGCCAGGATACACTCCTTACTTAGCTAGGCATGGAATCCATAGGGTTCTGCCTTGGGGCAAAATGCTTGCCCTTCTGCCCCCTCAGTTACCTGGAATTGTACTACTCAGCTGCTGCCCAAATTCTGAATATGCTGTGGAGGCCCTTCTTTACATTCCTAATGGTTAATTCTAGCACAAACCAGAGGTGAATCAAGATCTGCCTTAGAATAAACAATGTACCATCATCTCAGACTGCCTCTTCTTATCTCTCCCTGTCTCTTTCTCTGACACACACACACACACACACACACACACTACAGCCAGTTAACCAAACATGATCAAGTCT
>NW_016873267.1:0-1036 GCF_001698545.2 Rhinopithecus bieti
AAAGTATTTTACTACTTTTTCTTTGTATGATTATGTTGAAAATGTATTCATGCTAGTGAGAGTAAGTCACCCTTCTTGCTAAAACGATAAAATAACTTTTCATTTTACAGTTTAATCAAACTACTAGTATTTTAAAACAATGCAATTTATGTTTATATGACATTTTCTATTAAGAAATGTTTGTATATTACTAAAAGATATTTTATATATTATAAACACAGAATCCGAAACATTGTGTTAAGTGACTAACATTTACAAAGACAAAAAGTCAATTTTCAAGTTTTAGAAGTTTGATTTGAATGAGAACTTTTATATGAAACTCTTCTCCCCCACCCCCACAAAATAATCTCATTGCAAAGATAACATGCGGACTGAAATTAACTTGAGGCACAGCTGTCTCAGCTAATATAGAAAACATAGAGAAAATGGTACAATGAACACTTCAGAACTTCTTCCATGACACAGATCCCCAAAACGTAGTGGACCAGAACAGACTTTTGTCTAAGAGGAACAACAATAATAATAATAATAAAAGCAGCCAATATTTATTCAGCATTTAGCAAAGCTGGGCACTCATAAAGTAAGACTTCTATATTTGTTATCCATTTCATCCTCACAACAACCCTCTAGTGGTTGTTATTATTATCACTTATTATCTACATTTGCCAAAAGAGGAAACTGGCACAATGAAATCCAATTCTAATTATTTAGGGGGAAAAGAAATCCATGAACGTTTGTGTTTGAAAATGCATAAAAAAGAAGAGGGCAGGGTTTTCTGTTTACTGTTATTGTTAGTTCCCCACTACAGTGTTGATATTTAAAATACTGTTCACATATTATATGCTCAGAACATTAAGTTAAGGAATGTAATTTTGGAAGTTATATCAAAAACAATTGCGCAAAGTGATGTTTTGTCAGCCATGTTTGCTTGGTTAAAAGAGAGGAGAATTAGTACTTGCTTTTACCTCAATATTGCTCCCCCATTTAGAATACTTCTATATATTTTAATATGTATTTTAAAGAGTATTTTTTGTTT
>NW_016873268.1:0-1450 GCF_001698545.2 Rhinopithecus bieti
CAGCAGCGTGGGGAGAGTGGTTCTGGGTAGATGGCCAGTGGCTGCATCTTGGCTTTTCTGAACTGTCCCTGCTGTGGGCTGACTCATCCCCACCCCGCTCCTGTCAAAAGTCGTAGGGGAAGCCCTGACCTCAGCACTTGAGAACATGGCCCAGTCTGAAGACAGTTGTGCAGATGCAGCTAGTTCAGATGAGGCCATGGTGTGGCCCGATCCCGTCTGCCTGTGCCCTCCCAAGGGGAAATGTGGACACGGATGGGAAGTGATGTGGGGAGATGTGGTGGTGATGGTGTCGGCGAGCAGGGGCCCTGGATGGAGCTCTCACAACCTCGGGAGGCACTGGTCCTGCCCACCGTGCGTCTGGGCTTCTAGCCTCCAGCCTGGGACATGACGTGTTTCTGTGGTTCTGAGTGCCTGGTCTGTGGTACAGGGTTGAGGCCCTGCAAACTCACACGGGCTCTGTTCACACTGTCCAGGTTGCTTCTGGGTTCACAAGGCTGCCTTGGACCCCTGGGCCTCGACGACCAGAAAACCCACTTCCATGTAAGTGTCAGGAAAAAAGTAAACTCTTTGCCCAAAGCAGCCTCTCTCTCTCTCTCTCTCTCTCTCTCTCTCTCTCTCTCTCTCTCTCTCTCTCTATTTTGAAAGTCTTTTCAGTCACTCTTGAATGACAAGAACAGGCAAAACCTGTGGACTTCTCACCCAAGCAGAGATCAGGTCCTGACAAGGCTGCCCTTGCATCCTTCTCCGATGGGAGGTGAGGCTTCAGTGTCCAATCCCTGAAAGTGATTTCTTCAGAAGCATGCACAGGGACCAACCCCGTGTTAAAGGAAGGAGAAGCTTCCGGTGGGCCTCCCTGCCCAGCCTCCTTGGATGACGGGTGTCAGGTGGAGCCAGGGAAAGGCGCCACTACCACTCGTGTCCAAGAGGCGCGTCCACTCGGAGTTCTGAAGCCCTGAAGCCCCCACCCCAGCACCTGGAGGACGCGTCCGTGGCCAGTGAGTTCTGGTTGGCCATCAGGTTGGCCTGTTTTTGGTGTGTGTGGGGCCCCAATTCTCTCTCCCCTCCCACTTGTAAGCCCTAGAATTAACCTGGGAAGTGCAGCGGTTGGTGGAAAGCCTTGGCAGCTTCTGTTCCTGGACAGAAATGGAACAGAGGCCGGGCGCGGTGGCTCCCGCCTGTCACCCCAGCACTGTGGGAGGCCGAGGCGGGTGGATCACGAGGTCAGGAGATCAAGACCATCCTGGCTAACACAGTGAAACCCCGTCTCTACTGTAAAATACAAAAAAAAAAAAAAAAACTAGCCGGGCGAGGTGGCGGCGCCTGCAGTCCCAGCTACTTGGGAGGCTGAGGCAGGAGAATGGCGTGAACCCGGGAGGCGGAGTTTGCAGTGAGCCGGGATCGTGCCACTCACTCCAGCCTGGGTGACTGAGCAAGACTCCGTCTCAAAAAA
>NW_016873269.1:0-662 GCF_001698545.2 Rhinopithecus bieti
TCTTCATCACCTCTAAAATGAATTCAATGTAATTTTATTAAGAACAGGAAATCTAGACCTTCCTCTAATGACAATCCAATAGTCCATTCTTGCTGTAGCAAAAAAAAAAAAAAAAGTTCAACTCCCAAATTAACACTAATTAGCCTGAGGTATTGTAAACATGGCTCTACAGTCTGAAATTTAATGGTATCTTTCATCAAAAATCGTGTTATTTCCACTTTAGTCTCATGACTATAATACTATAGTGCTATCCCTGTAGTATTTACTACAATACAGTCATAAAAAATCTGAAAAAAAATTATTGGACCTTGTGAAATAGTGCATCCATCCACTTTGGCAAGACAACTCTTTGGTTAAGAAGTTCCAGTATGACCACACCCAATAAGGGTATTAGATTGTTAATGGATTATTGTGTTATAGGTGACATAGTTAACTGTGAAGTAACCTGATTCAGTATAGTTACTGGTACCACAGTAAGGTGAATAAAACAGGATTTTCAGAAGGTAGCCTGAATTTAACTGTACTTTTAAACTTAACTTCCATTAACTAAACATCTTTTCTTTGTGGTAGAGTCTACCTTCTGCTTCCCTGGAAAGGGTGAATTTACATCATTGGACAAGCCTATTTTCAAGTTATTTGTTGTTTGTTTGTTTTGGTTTTGC
>NW_016873270.1:0-2074 GCF_001698545.2 Rhinopithecus bieti
GGTTCACTCTGTTGCCTAGGCTAGAGTGCAATGGCATGATCATAGCTCACTGTAACCTCAAACTCTTGGCTTCAGGCGATCCTCTCACCTTGACCTTCCAAAGTGTTGGGATTACAGGTGTAAGCCACCGCACCTGACTGGAACCTCTTTTTTTCCTACGTTCTCCTTTGTGAGGCCATCAACTTCCACAACTTTACTTACATTTATGTGAAAAAGTCCAAAATTTGTACATCTTTAGCCTCTACTTTTCTCCCAAACTCCCACACCTACATTTCCTAGAACCCTAAAATTTCAGATATGGAGCTCTTAGAGATCATTTATCCTAAGTCTTCACTGCCTGGATGTCTCCACCAAATGGTTCATTCGCTTTTAATAAAGTCCATGTTTACAGGCCAGGTACGGTGGCTCACGCCTGTAATCCCAGCACTTTGGGAGGCCGAGGCAGGCGGGTCACCTGAGGTCAGGAGTTTGAGACCAGCCTGGCCAACATGGCAAAACTCTGTCTCTACTAAAAATACAAAAATTAGCTGGGCATGGTGGCACGCACCTGTAGTCAGGAGGCTGAGGCAGGATAATCACTTTAACCCGGGAGGTGGAGGTTGTAGGGAACCGATTTCGGGCCACTGCACTACAGCCTGGGCGACAGAGCAAGATTCCGTCTCAAAAAAAAAAAAAAAAAAAAGCCCATGTTTTCAAAACTGAATGCCTCATTTTCTCTCTGCTTTTCAGTTCCATTCCCAAATTGACTCCTCTTCTTGAATTTATTGTTTCTATAAATAATCACCTTGAGGCACACAGTCTTCTCATTCTCTATTCAGTCAGCTGCTAGTCTAGTGGATCCCATTGTCACAGACTCTCTTGATTAGGTTCAGTATTTTCTATTCTTAACTACCACGTTTCTAGGTTAAATCCTAATTATCTCCCACCTAACGTTTGCAGAGGACTCGGCTAGAGTGCTCATCTCTAGTAGTTTTCTGCTTAGAATTCTGAGTCTTTTTATTCATTACCACCAAATTAATATCTCCATAAATAGCAATTCTTATCTGCCACTCTTTTTTTTTTTGAGACGGAGTCTCACTCTGTCGCCTAGACTGGAGTGCAATGGTGCCATCTCGGTTCACTGCAACCTCCGCGTCCCAGGAAAAATCGATTCTCCCGCCTCAGGCTCATGAGTAGCTGGGACTACAGGTGCACACCACCACACCTGGCTAATTTTTGTATTTTTAGTAGAGACGGGGTTTCTCCACGTTGACCAGGATGGTCTCCATCTCCTGACCTCGTGATCCACCCTCCTCGGCCTCCCAAAGTGCTGGGATTACAGGTGTGAGCCACCGCGCCCAGCCTTGTTTTGTATTTTTAGTAGAGACAGGGTTTCACCATGTTGGCCAGGCTGGTTTCGAACTCCTGACCTCAAGTGATTCGCCCGCCTAGGCCTCCCACACTACTGGGATTACAGGTGTGAGTCACCGCGCCCAGCCAGGCCTGTAAGCTTTCTAAGGGCAGAGACTGTCTTACTATATATGTACCCGCCCCCTCCAACTAACACAGTACCATCCACATACAGACAGATGCCCAAGAAATGTTAAACTGTGATTCTGGACAGGTTAACTAGTATTAACCGTGTTTACTAAATGTTTATCACATATTTACACTGTCCTCCTTGTTTCAAGAAGCTTAGTCCCCAAGGGATCACCCTGATGGAATATAAAAACTTCACATAAGAGTTAAAATACAGAACGTAAGCCATTAGTGTTTTCCAAGAAAAGTCGGGTTGAGACTCAGTCTCTCTTCCACAGGCCAAGTGACATATCGTAATACCATTGGTACCGTTTTATTTTATTTTATTTTCGCTACAAGGTCTCATTCAGTCGCCCAGGCTGGAGTGCAATGGCGTGATTTCGGCTCACCGCAACCTCCGCCTGCAGAGTTCAAGTGATTCTCCTGCCTCAGCCTCCCAAGTAATTGGGATTACAAACGCCCACCACCACGCCCAGCTAATTTTTGTATTTTAGTGGGGGGGGGGGTTCGCCATGTTGGCTAGGCTGGTCTCGAACTCCTGACCTCAGGTGATCCG
>NW_016873271.1:0-1367 GCF_001698545.2 Rhinopithecus bieti
ATGTATGCAGACTCCTACTCTTAAATAATAGCTGGATCCAGAGACATGAACTGATTCATTCATGTTCATGATTTTTTTCTTTTGGTTTTTGCTAAGTTACTTCATAAGCTGTCATGGCTTCTTCCATCACACAGTGTATAATGTCTGGTTGTTTTAACTGGCTAGTTTTATTGACTGTCAGACATTGTGAATGAATAAAAATTAGATATTTAAAATCTGAACAATATTACTATTATCCACCCTTTAACAAGTCATTTACACTATGGGCAGATTACCTTACCCCAATCAAGGAATGTACTGATTCAAAGCTATGCTTCAGTTCTTATAGGAGCTAATCTAATTTTATTACCTCAATATTCTTAAGGGGTATACTTTTCAAATCCTAAATAAAAGCTTGAAGTGATTATCAGGGCCCATCATCCTTTTGGGGCCTTGAACTTCAATACGTTTTCTCAGGCATGTGAGACTACCGGAAGTTCTGTTCAGTGCTTTAGGTCTTTCAGCTGTTGTTTCTGAAACACAAATGCCTTAGGAAAGTTGTGCCAAATGGCAGGCCTCTGATTCTCTTCTCTCTGGAATGTTAGTCCCACCAGTAGTTCTTGTATTTTTAGCTTTCCAATGCCCTTGGATGGGTTTGTCTAGCTTTTTCTAGTATTCTCAGCAGGGGTATTAGTGCAAACAAACTAGTGCATAATTGCCTTAACTGGAAGCTGCATATTTTATTTGAGATGCCCGTGCAACCTCCAAAAAGGAAATGTCTTGAGGGCAATTAAATATAAGAATCTGAAACAATTTCACTGCCTGCCTTTTAAATATTGGTCTTTACCAAACCTTTTCTCATCTTCCAGTCCTTGAATGGCCTCATAACTCCCTATGGTTTCATTTACCATTTATATGTTGATTGTTCTTCATTCTAATATTTTTGGTCCTGGGCTTTCTCCTGAGATCCAGACTTGAATTTTCAACTGTTTATTACATATCCACTTTGCTACCCAGCACACTTCAAAACCAGCATGTTGAAACAAGATCTGATCTTTCCCCAACCCCACCGACCAACTTCCTTATTCTGAGTTGAACTTCTTGTTCCTTAACACTGTCATCTAATTCTTCAGGCCTTCCCTATATTTCAGTGTTAACACATGATATTTAATAATAATGTGATTTGGGTATAATTTATGTAGAAGCTTTCAAAAGTCAAATCCATAGACTCATAAAAAACTTTTTTAATCCTTAAAAATATAATAATACCTAATCTAAATTGGCATTACATACCCATTGGTTTGGGGAAACTTCAATTGACTTAAGCTTTTCTAAAGTTCTTCATTCTGGATATTTTTATCCTTGTAATTACTTTTAAAACTACAATT
>NW_016873272.1:0-1367 GCF_001698545.2 Rhinopithecus bieti
ATCCCAGCTTTCAGATCCTGCAGGGTTGGGCTGGAACCCAACTCACATTGTTCATCGCAAGATAACGGGCAAATGGGCGGGCTGGAGGTGGCGGACGTCAGAGAGAGACGTAGGGCTAGTTTCATGTCGTTAATGATAAAGGGCCTTTTCATCCTCTGCCCCAAGCAAACTAAGAGCTTCCCAAGGCCACATCACGCTGAGGTTGGAGCTGCGGTGACTCAGACCCCACTCCCCACCACACAAGGGGTCTACAAGGCTGCCAGGGAGAGACCGCCCTCCTCCCGCAGGCCCCTCTAACAGGAGAGCGGCGAGCCATTGTGGGGCACAAGGGAGGATGGGGCCTTGGCAGCAGCAAATCACCCCTCCTGGCCTTGACTGCTGGGCAGCCCAAACAGCCGCGGCCCAAGGCCCCAGTCTGGAGGGGCGGGGCGAGCTGGCGGCCGAGGCCCGTGCTCGCAGCACCCCTGGCGGCTGATCATCGTAGGCCTTGGAATGAGCGAGATGGAAGGGCCCCAGATCTCAAGGCATAGTGGCAGGAGGACTGAGGCACATACAGGGACTGGGGCTTGCCCAAGGCCAGAGTAAGGCAGGGAAACAGTGGGCTTGAACACAGGGTTCCAGACTGTCCGGAGCTTCCCCAGGGGTGATCCTCATTCTTTTCTTTGGGGCCTGAATCCTCTTCCTCTCTTTCCAAACATGGACACCCAGCCTCCTCCTATCTGGGCAGCGACAGGACATCTTTCAAAGGGAAGGAAGAAGCTAGACTCTAGACTCTGGGGCTGCAGAGTAGCGGACGGTGGCAGGGTAAAGGGACTGTGGGGCTAGGTCTCAGCGGCCCTCCACAGCAGCACAGAAGCTACCTGAGACAAACGGTGGCCCGTGCCTATCTCCCAAAGGCCTGAGTCCCATTTTTTTTTTTTTTTTTTTTTTGAAATGGACTTCTGCTCTTGTTGCCCAGGCTGGAGTGCAATGGCGTGATCTTGGCTCACTGCAACTTCCACCTCCCAGGTTCAAGCGATTCTCCTGCCTCAGCCTCCTGAGTAGCTGGGATTACAGGCATGCGCTGCCATGCCCGGCTAATTTCGTATTTTTAGTAGAGACGGGGTTTCTCCATGTTGGTCAGGCTGGTCTCGAACTCCTGACCTCAGGTAATTCGCCCGCCTTGGCCTCCCAAAGTGCTGGGATTACAGGGGTGAGCCACCGCACCCGGCCACTGGGTCCCATCTTAATCTAGGGAAAAGGTGAGTGGAGATCTGGAGATCTGCAGTCCTCGGGAGCCTCCCCTCAGAGCCCTGAGGGCTCCTGCTGGATTCTTCAACCAGCCACAGGACTGGGCCTGCCCAGAGACAGTAAAGCAGACCAGAATG
>NW_016873273.1:0-381 GCF_001698545.2 Rhinopithecus bieti
GAGAAAAAAACCACAAAGAAGATTTCTGACAAACTGTTCTTTGATGTGTGAATTCAACTCAGAGTTGCACTGTTCTTATCATTGAGCAGTTTGCTAACACTGTTTTCTTGGAAAGTGCAAAGGGATATTGTGGAGTGTATTGAAGCTAACAGTGAGAAAGAAAATATCCTCAGACAGAAACTAGAAATAAGCTTTCTGAGAAACTGCTTTGTGATTTGTGAATTCACCTCACAGTGTTACACGATTCTTTTCATGGATCAGTTTGGTACCAGTGTTTTTGGGGAATCTGTGAAGGGATATTTTGATTGCTATGAAGCCTAGGGTGACAAAGGAAATACCCTCAGATAAAACCAGAAAGAAGCTTTCTAGGAAAGTTCTTTG
>NW_016873274.1:0-858 GCF_001698545.2 Rhinopithecus bieti
CTAACATCATAATGGCAGGATCAAATTCACATATAACCATCTTAACCTCAAATGTAAACGGGCTAAATGCCCCAATTAAGACACAACTGGCAAACTGGATAAAGAGTCAAGACCCATCAGTGTGCTGCATGCAGGAGACACATCTCACATGCAAAGACACACATAGCCTCGAAATAAAGGGATGGAGGAATATTTACCAAGCAAATGGAAAGCAAAAAAAAAAAAAAAAAAAAAAAAGCAGGGGTTGTAATCATGGCCTCTGATAAAACAGACTTTAAACCAACAAAGATTAAAAGAGGCAAAGAAGAGCATTACATAATGTTAAAAAGATGCAACAAGAAGAACTAACTATCCCAAATATATATGTAACCAATACAGGAGGACCCAGATTCATAAAGCAAGTCCTTAGAGACATACAAAGAGACTTAGACTCCCACACGGTAATAATGGGAGACTTTAACACTCCACTGTCAATATTAGACAGATCAACAAGACAGAAGGTTGACAAGGATATCCAGGATTTGAACTCAGCTCTGCCCGAAGTGGGCCTAATAGACATCTACAGAACTCTCCACCCTAAATCAACAGAATATACATTCCTCTCAGTACCACATCGCACTTATTCCAAAATTGACCACATAGTTGGAAGTAAAGCACTCCTCAGCAAATGTAAAAGAACAGGAATCACAACAAACTGTCTCTCAGACCACAGTGCAATCAAATTAGAAGTCAGGATTAAGAAACTCACTCAAAACTGCACAACTATATGGAAACTGAACAACATGCTCCTGAAGGAGTAATCGGTAAATAACAAAATAAAGGCAGAAATAAAGATGTTCTTTGAAACCAATGAGAACA
>NW_016873275.1:0-1546 GCF_001698545.2 Rhinopithecus bieti
CTTCATTTCTTGCTGTCCTTTCATTCTGTTTTATTTCTCTTTATTACATATTATTAACATATATTATATATTCATTTGTTTATATTTTTCTTGCCTTCCTCAACTAGAATGTTAGTTCCATGAAGGTGGGGACTCTGTCTGCCTTGACCCCTGTTGTCTCCTCAGCATCTAGAATAGGACCTGGCACACAGTAGGCACTCAATAGATGCATGTTGAATGAATGAGGACTGGCAGATGGTATCTGGAGATGGGGATTACCAGAGTGTCTAGAGGCATCTCTGGTGGTGGGGGTGTCTGAGGGGTTCCCAGTCAGGGATCCCAGAGAGAGACTGTGTTAGGGGTGCAGCCAGATCTCACCCGCCCTTGTCCTTGGCAGTGCCTGCATCTCCACTGGCCAGGTTGTCCACAGCAATGGCAAGAAACACGTTCAACAGGATGTCTGGGATGAGCTTAGGCTGCAAAGGATGGAGAAGCACCCTGCCTATAGACCACCCAGGTCCCACCATCATCCAACCCCACAAAGCTCCAAGGATACAGTTGCCACAGATGAAGAGAATGATGAAATAGATGCACACCAGCATTCCTGGGAAGAAGGGACCACCGTATGCCATGATACCATCATACATGACCACGTTCCAGTCCTCACCTGTCAGGATCTGGGGGTGGAAAGTCACCATGGAGCTCTTGGACCCCCTCCAACTCCAGGGTCTCCCCGACCCACCCATCCCATGGTCTCCAGATCCCACCTGAAAGACAGTGAGGAGGGCCTGGGGGAACGTGTCAAAGGTACTTCGCTTGGTGTGGGTCTGGTCAAAGTTGAACTTGCCCCCAAACAGCTGCATGCCAAGCAGGGAGAAGATAATGATGAAGAGGAAGAGGAGAAGCAGCAAGGATGCGATGGATTTCATTGAATTGAGCAGGGATGCCACCAGATTGCTCAGAGATGCCCAGTGTCTGTAGCAGAAATGGGAGGCGGAAAGGTCGATGCCATGTCCACTGGACGTGGCTGGCGCATCAGGAGCCGGGGCAGGGCTCCAGCTTGGGATGCACCTGGGAAGGTTCAGCTCAAATAGTTTTGGTGTCAGGGTTAGAAGTGATTTTGCAGTTGGGGTGAGATGAGAGTAAGAAGTGGGGGAGGCTGGGCACGGTGGCTCATGCCTGTAATCCCAGCACTTTGGGAAGCCGAGGTGGGCAGATCATGAGGTCAGGAGAGCGATACCATCCTGGCTAACATGCTGAAACCCCATCTCTACTAAAAATACAAAAAAAAAAAAAAAAAAAAAAAATTAACCGGGCGTGGGGGGGGGGGGCCTGTAGTCCCACCTACTCGGGAGTCTGAGGCAGGAGAATGTCATGAACCCGGGAGGTGGAGCTTGCAGTGAGTCAAGATCGCACCACTGCACTCCAGCCTGGGCGACAGAGCGAGACTCTGTCTTAAAAAAAAAAAAAGAAGTAAAGAAGTAGGGGAAAGTTGAGAGTTTGGTGTTAGGGTTGGTGTTGGGGTGTAATGGGAGATTGGGAGATAAGGTTACTATGGAGGGTTTTT
>NW_016873276.1:0-1546 GCF_001698545.2 Rhinopithecus bieti
GTTTACGCCATTCTCGTGCCTCAGCCTCCCAAGTAGCTGGGACTACTACAGGCGCCCGCCACCTCGCCCGGCTAGTTTTTTGTATTTTTTAGTAGAGACAGGGTTTCACCGTGTTAGCCAGGATGGTCTCGATCTCCTGACCTCGTGATCCGCCCGTCTCGGCCTCTCAAAGTGCTGGGATTACAGGCTTGAGCCACCGCGCCCGGCCAAAACAGATAATCTTAACATCTCTTCCAGTCATTAGATTCTATGATTTATTCTGATTTCTTACTACTTATTAAAGATATGTTTTATTACAACATCATATCACATTTCCCAACAAGAGGATAAATGACATTTCCCAAGTCACATGGCTATTCATAAAGATGGGATTAGTATTTAAGCCTCCATAGTTCAGTGTTCCAGTTCTAAAATAAAATACTGTTTTTCTTCCAGAGAAATTGTTGTTTTGCTTTATTAAAAAAATAGATTTTGTGATCAGGTGCGGTGGCTCACGCCTGTAATCCCAGCACTTTGGGAGACTGAGATGAGTGGATCACCTGAGGTCAGAAGTTTGAGACCAGCCTGGCAACATGGTGAAACCCTGTCTCTACTAAAAATATAAAAACTAGCTGGGCATGGTGGTGGGCACCTGTAATTCCAGCTCCTCAGGAGGCTAAGGCAGGAGAGTTGTTTGATCCCAGGAGATGGAGGTTGCAGTGAGCTGACAAGGTGCCACTGCACTCCAGCCTCAGTGACAGAGTGAGACTCTGTCTCAAAAAAAAAAAAAAGATTTTATCATTAAGGAGTTTGTTTTCTATAGTTTTATTAATTCCACTTTGCAATAGAAGTAATAAAAGCACTCAAGGTATTAAATCCAAAGCTGTTACTAAGTGTCCCTACCTTTAACCATTCATGAGAGACATAATTTACAAACAGTTAGTTGGTCACTTCTTTCTACACTAGTTGAACTCTTAATTTTATATGATTTAATAATTCACTCTTGGTTCATAATTTAAAGGTACCAAATGCTGTAAGTGAAAGTCTCCTTTCCACTACTGTGCTTTAGCTATAAGTTTACCTTGCTAATAAAAAAATCTGATGTTATCCATTCCTTGGAATGTCTTCCAGAAAGTTAGATATAGTCTTTACATGTCCAAACAGATGATTATCCCGCTTACCCCTTTAAAATATATAGTGTAGCCCCACTGTGTCTGCAACTTATCTTGGCGATCACTAGTTTGTTCTTTTTTTTTTTTTTTTTTTTTTTTTTTTTTTTTGAGATGGAGTCTCGCTCTGTCGACCAGGCTGGAGTGCAGTGGCGCAATCTCACTGCAAGCTCCACTTCCTGGGTTCAGGCCGTTCTCTTGCCTCAGCCTCCTGAGTAGCTGGGATTACAGGCACCCGCCACCATGCCCAGCTAATTTTTTGTATTTTAGTAGAGATGGGGTTTCACTGCGTTAGCCAGGATGGTCTTGACCTCCTGACCTCGTGATCTGCCTGCCTTGACCTCCCAAAGTGCTGGGATTAACAGGCGTGAGCCACCGCACCCGGCCACTAATTTGTT
>NW_016873277.1:0-2808 GCF_001698545.2 Rhinopithecus bieti
TCCCCTCCCCTCCCCTCTTTCTTTCCCTCTTTGCTTCCTTCCTTTGTTCTTTTGAGTAATTCCTTACTTTCAGGCACTATAGGATACTCTGTGCTCATCTTCAGTATTTCCTGCCCCAGTCCTAGAATCAGCCATTTCTCCAAGGATCCCTGATTTTTTTTATTGGAGAATGGTAATAGAATCCAAAATACGCATGCAGGAAGTGTTCTTTGCTACTGGGGTGTCATTGTTTCTAGGCCTTCTCACCTGATAGAGCCAGGAAATCTATGTGTATATAATAATGTGTATATATACATATTTATAAATGTTTTTATATATATTAATGACTTGCCACTTCTTGCTTCCATTTTGTAGTCTAGCAAATCAAAATGCCCTAATCTCGCCTTAATCTTATCTTGCTGGTTATCACCTCTGGACCCTTGTTTATGCTGTTACCCTGCTTTGCCTCCTCCAGGAAGCTTTCCCTGTCATCTCTAGTCTGTGTTATGTGACCTTTATCTGTGCTTCCATGGCACGTGTTCATTTCTTTATCACTGCACTATTGTGGAATATTTGAATGACACTTTGTCTCTCTCCTCAATAGAATATGAGTTCCTTGTGTGAAAGGACTGGGTCTTATCAATTATGATATAATCAGCACTTGTCTCAGGGTGTATATGTTCAGCATCTTTCACAAAGGAAGGTGAATATACACTGTACAAGTACAACTAGAATTTGTTAATGAATCAACTTCTTCAAATGAGGAATTCTATTACTTTCTATTGAATATTTACTATATTTAATAACTGAGCTGGAGGATTGTTTTGGCATTGTTTAACTGGAATTTAGTTGGATAATTGGGACTTTCAATATAAGTAGAGGCAATGGGAAATTAAAGTTAGTCTCAAAGGAAAGGGAATTTGTTGGATGGTATTCCATTTTCCCTCCTCATTATGTCCTGCTACACACCTAGTTAATAGACAAACAACAACAAAAAAACCCAATTGCTTACTGACCTCAGTAGTGAACTCCAAATACCACCCTCTCCTATGCAAGGTCTTTTAGAGGCCTTTGCCTAAAAGCTATTAATTAAAAATATAGATCCTACCCTTTTTCCACAAACTCTCAGATTTTGGCCTTCCAAGTGGTCCCACTTTGTCCTTGCCTTTTGCTTTCATCTTCATAGAAATAGAGCTTAGCCTTTTTTCTTTAAGTTCTGCAAAGATTAATTCCAATTAATGCAGTAATATTCACTTATCTGCCATGCTTAATGTTGACTAGACAAAATGGGGGACAGCTGTGCCCAGTCATTTTTAGTTGGAAAAATTCTAATCTGAGCCTCCATCATCAAGGTGAAGATGGCTGTGCAATTATTTACTTTAATGACAAGCCTAGGGCTGAGCTGGGTCAGGAATTTTGGTACCTGCCTGCTTTATCACAACCTTGGGCAGTAATCCTCTCTTAACATGCTAGCGTGAATTTCCCCTCAAGTTAACTTTGCATGATGATATTTTTTTCAAATCAAAACATGTTGAAGCTATTTTAACTCTGGTGCTTATATCTCTAGGATGATATAAAATTCTAATAATATTGAGAAGAGTATTTTGAAAACCTGTTTCAATTTTTATTTTTTTAATTTCCATGGGTTTTGGGGGAACAGGTGGTATTTGTTTACATGGGTAAGTTCTTTAGTGAAAACCTGTTTTTTAAAGAAGAGTTTAATCTTTTGTTTTATTCATGTGACCAATTTATAATACAAAAGACTTGAGCCATCAGATGATACCAATAGATTTTGCTCTAACGGCTCTCTGTGTAGACCTTCCTTTGTAAGAACTAGTGACAGAAGATCACTATGTAGGAATTAATAGTATCAATGAGCAAGAATCATTTTATGCTTATTTTTAGTAGAATCAAGAGAACTCCCTTCTGAAGCGTTTACAGATTTGTAAATTATGTACCAAAATCAGCAAGATTTTGAGAATGCCGGTGAATTGTTAGTAAAGAACTAGTGCTCAGCTGCTCTGCCAAAGCAAGACCTATAAGAGGGGAGGAATATCTATCTACCATAAGGAATTTGTCTTGAAATATTACATTTTAACTCTTACTTGAAACAACTCCAACTGAAGGACACAGATTTGTATGGGTGTTGGTTGTAATGGTCCTTAAAGGAATGCAGAAAGACCTAGCTTTTTAATTGGTGTATCAAAATCTGCAAGCTTTTGCTCGCTAGTGGTTGATTCTAATATGAAAAGGTTGAAAAGATGGTTACTTTTCCCACATGACTCAGATGAGTACTGAATTGAGCAAAAAGTGGGCAGTGGTCATGGTGTTATGTGTGTATGGTGGGCAGGAGGGAATTAAAAGTAATGGCAGCAAGGCACAGCATCTCACTTCCTTCACTTTGAGCTTCTCTTATTAGCCCTTCTAAGCATTCCATCATCATATATATTTTTTTCTTTTCATGATTACTTCTATTGTTCTCTGCCCAAATCCCATCATTCTAGGCCAGGCCCCATTCTTAACTTCTTCGTTATACAGCTATGATAATAGGTATACATATATTGAGCAATGTACGTGGTGAAACCCTGTGGGAGACATTCTACACACATGATAATGTTTAATCTCCACAAGACATTGTGGAATTAGTAGAAAGTGGTAGGAGATGATTTGAAGAAATAAGGAGAAACCAGATCAGGTAGGTGCTTGTGGGCTCTGACAGTAATTTAGATTATTCTGAATGTGAATGGATGTCATTGGAGGGTTTTGAGCAGTGGAGTGATACAGTCTGACTTATATCATGAAGTGAGTTCTCTGGATGTACTGTAGAAC
>NW_016873277.1:5694-7024 GCF_001698545.2 Rhinopithecus bieti
AATTTTAGGTTGTGTTAGAAAAGGTACAATTTTATATATCCTTAAAATATTAAAATAACCAGTAAAAAACTAGAAATATTATCTATAGCTTCAAAATATGTAGAGAAAAAATATAGAAAACTTTATAAATCAAACTGAAAGTCAAAAGAGAAAAAATGAAACAAAATGATGCTATACAAAAAAACATAAAATGAGAGAAAATTTCTGAAAATGTCAGCAATCATTATAAATGTGAACAGATTAAATTCAGCTATATAGAAGAAAAAATTATCTAATTATTTATGAAACAAAGTCCAATTATGCTGTTTGTAAGATATACACCTAAAACCAAACCAACAGAACATTGAAGTTGATGAAATAGAACAAATAAATGCTATGTGAATTCTAACCAAAAAAAGATTAGTGAGGTAATAATATATCAAAGTAGAATTGAAGAGAAAATAATTAATAAAGAGAAACATTGCATAAAAACACATCAACTAGGTATAACAATCATGGACTTGTATGCCCCCAACTTTGAAATATACAAACAAAACCTAACAGATATACAGAGAGAATTAAACAAATCCACAATTATAGCAAGCGATCTTAGCACACCTCTCTTCAAAATAGAAAGACCAATTGAGATAAATGTCAAGTAGAGTATCCAAAATTACTCAGCATATTAAGAACTGGAAAAAATTGTCCACTTCCATAAAAACGTCAACATATGCCAAATGCCAATATGATGCAGTTGTTGAAATTATATGACAAAACTTTAACGTAGCTATCAAATGCTCTATCAAGTAAGGGTAAATGTTTTGAAGTAAGTAGAAAGATAAAAAATGTCTGCAAAGAAATAAAAGATATAAAGAAGAAATAAATAAAAACTTTAGATCTTAAAACCACAATAACTAATATAAAAAAACCCATTGCATGAACTCAAAAGTAGAATGGAGATGACAAATGCAAGAATCAGTGATCTTGAAGAAAAATCAATAGAAACAATTCAATCTGAACAAAAGGGAGAAAAAATATTTTAAAAAATGAACAGGGCGGCCGAGCGCGGTGGCTCAGGCCTGTAATCCCAGCACTTTGGGAGGCCGAGGTGGGCGGGTCATGAGGTCAGGAGTTCGAGACCAGCCTGGCCAGCATGGTGAAACCCTGTCTCTACTAAAAATACAAAAAATTAGCTGGGCATGGTGGCACAAGCCTGTAGTCCCAGCTACTTGGGAGGCTGAGGCAGGAGAATTGCTTGAACCCAGCAGGTGGAGGTTGCAGTGAGCCAAGATTGTGCCACTGCACTCTAACCTGGGCAACAGAGTGAGACTCTGTCTCGGGGGGGTGGGGG
>NW_016873278.1:0-2251 GCF_001698545.2 Rhinopithecus bieti
CAGACGTGGTGGCACGCACCGGTAGTCCCAGCTACTCGGGAGGCTGAGGCAGGAGAATCGCTTGAACCCAGGAAGCAGAGGTTTCAGTGAGCCGAAATTGTGCCACTGCCATTTCAGCCTGGGCGACAGAGTGCAACTCTATCAAAAAAAAAAAAAAAAAAAAGGAAGTGGTTAGGAGTAATTTTTTTTTCTAAATTGGTCATTTTACATTTTTGAATGTCATTTGAATTGTGATAGGGACAATTATATTAAGCCTCCTGGAGTAGGATTTATTCAACTGCTAAAATCTAGAAATATTGGCTGGGCGTGATAGCTCATGCCTGTAATCCCAGCACTTTGGCAGGCTGAGGTGATTGGATCATTGAGGTCAGGAGTTCAAGACCAGCCTGGTCAACATACTGAAATCCCATCTCTACTAAAAATACAAAAAATTAGCTGGGCATGGTGGTGGTCACCTGTAATCCCAGCTACTCAGTAGGCTAAGGCAGGAGAACGCTTGATCCTGGGAGGCGGAGGTTGCAGTGAGCTGAAATGCCACTACACACCATCTCAAAAAAAAAAAAAAGTTAGTATTTGGAGGACTCTCAAGAGTATACTAGATACAGAATATCTAGGCACATAATACTAGGTGTAATATGTAGCAATGTAGCAAATCCACAAGGAACTGAACTTGGGAAGACCAGTTGTATTTCTGTTGTCAGTTTAGGCTGACATTTGTTTGAATTAACCTTTTCTGTTGAAGAGATTGGTGCCTATCACTGAACGATCTAACATTTACATTTTTAAAAGTGTATTTAGAAAGATTAAGTACAAATAAGAAAGCTTACAAAGTATGGAAAGGTAGGTACAACTAAGATATTAGCTGAGCCAAAAAAATTACTTAAAAAGGAAATGATTCTGAAACCAATAATAAATTATATGAAACATATTCAAAATATAAGGATGTCTGCAAACTCAGTGAGCTCATTTGTTGATAATCTCAAGCTGCTCAGAAATTATAAAAGGACAGTAAAACTACTCAGTTGTTTAATTCTCACTGTTGTGGGGAAGCCTCCCATTGTATTTTTTAGAGACAGAGTCTCATTTTGTTGCTTAGGTTGGAGTGCAGTGGTGTGATCATGGCTCGTTGCAACCTCGACCTCCAGAGCTCAGTTGATCCTCCCCCCTCAGCCTCCTGAGTAGCTTGGACTACAGGTGCATGCCACTACACCAGGCTAATTATGTTGATTTTTTTTTTTTTTGTAGAGACAGGATCTCACTATGTTGCCCAGGCTGTCTTGAACTCCTGGCCTCAAAAGACCCTCATGCCTCAGTCTCCCAGAGTGCTCGGATTACAGGCGTGAACCACCGTGTCCGGCCTAGGAGGAATTTTTAAGAGAAGGGCAGGCCGAGTGTGGTGGCTCACGCCTGTAATCCCAGCACTTTGGGAGACCGAGGCGGGTGGATCAAGAGGTCAGGAGATCGAGACCATCCTGGCTAACATGGTGAAACCCTGTCTCTACTAAAAATATAAAAAATTAGCTGGGCGTGGTGGCGGGCGCCTGTAGTCCCAGCTACTCGGGAGGCTGAGGCAGGAGAATGGTGTGAACCGGGAAGGTGGAGCTTGCAGTGAGCCGAGATCGCGGCACTGCACCCCAGTCTGGGAGACACAGCGAGACTCTGTCTCAAAAAAAAAAAAAGAGAGAAGGGCATAGTTATGAAGCTCTTGGCTGTTTATGTCACACAGATATTTCCTCAACAGAAATGTCCAGTGCCTGTAGCCAGTTCAGAACTCTGCCTCTAGGTCCAAATCCCCTACAAGCTTATCTCTGGGGCCCAGGCATGGTGGTTCATGCCTGTAATCCCAGCACTTTGGGAGGCTGAGGCAGGAGGATCACTTGAGCTCAGGAGTTTGAGACCAGCCTGGCTAATGTGGAGAAACCTCATCTCTACAAAAAATACAAAAATTAGCTAGGCATGGTGACACATGCCTGTAGTCCCAGCTACACAACAGGCTGAGGTGGGAGGATCACTTGAGCCTGGGAGGCGGAGGTTGCAGTGAGCCATCGTGCAACTGAACTCCAGCCTAGGTGACAAAGTGACACCCTGTCTCAAAAAAAAAGATAGTCCTTTAGTGTAGTGAGGTCAAAGATATTTAAATATACAATAATAATTGATGTCACTGACCCAGTACAGTATACTATATACTTTGAGGTGTTTTATTTCCTCCTCGTAATATTGAAGATTTTGAACTAAGTTACTTATAATTCCC
>NW_016873279.1:0-454 GCF_001698545.2 Rhinopithecus bieti
CCAGATGTGGGATATAATCTCCTGATGTGCCGTTTGCTAAGACCCTTGGTAAATCGCAGTATTAGGGTGGGAGTTACTCGATCTTCCAGGTGTTGTATGTCTCATTTTCCCTTGGCTAGGAAAAGGGATTCCCTTCCCCCTTGCGCTTCCCAGGTGAGGCGATGCCTCACCCTGCTTCAGCTCTTGCTGGTCGGGCTGCACCAGCTGACCAGCACCGATTGTCCGGCACTCCCCAGTGAGATGAACCCAGTACCTCAGTTGAAAATGCAGAAATCACCCGTCTTCTGTGTCACTCACGCTGGGAGCTGGAGGCTGGAGCTATTCCTATTCGGCCATCTTGGGTGTGAGCAATGGAACAAAGCTGGATGGAGAACGACTTTGATGAGTTCAAAGAAGAGGGCTTCAGTTGATCAAACTTCTCAGAGCTAAAGGAGGAAGTACGTAACCAGTGCAA
>NW_016873280.1:0-1683 GCF_001698545.2 Rhinopithecus bieti
AAATGTTAAATGTATTAAATAGCCAAAAAATTTTTGGGAAAGAATGAAGTTTCAGAACTTAGACTACTTCTTTTGAAGACTTATGACAAGGCTACAGTCATCAAGATAATATGATACTGATATAAGGATAAACAATGATGAGTGAAACAGAACCCCATATGTGTGATCAATTGATTTTCAGCAAAGGGACCATGATAATTCAGCGGAGAAAGGACAGCCTTTTAAAGATGTGTTTCTAAAAGAACTGCATAGTTGCATGGAAGAAAATAAGCTTCAGTTCTTACCTGATAAACATAAAACTTAGACTTACATGTAAAAGCTGAAGTTATAAAGTGACTAGAAGAAAACATTAAAAAAAAAATCTTCTGGCTGGGTGTGGTGTCTCAATGTCTGTAATCCCAGCACTTTGGGAGGCTGAAGCTGGCAGATTGCCTGGGCTCAGGAGTTCATGAACAGCCTGGGCAACACAGTGAAACCCTGTCTTTACTAAAATACAAAAAAAAAAAAAAAAAAAAATTAGCCGGGGGTGGCGGCGTGTGCCTGTAGTCCCAGCTACTCGGGAGGCTAAGGCAGGAGAATTGCTTGAACCCAGGAGGCGGAGGTTGTAGTGAGCCGAGATCATGCCACGGCACTCCAGCCTGGGCAACAGAGTGAGACTCCGTCTCAAAAAAACAAATAAACAAACAAAAATCCTCACAACCTTGAGTACACAATGATTTCTTAAACATGAGTTCACCATGTTATTGGTTTTGCTGGCTATCCAAATAAATCTGGCTTTTCCTCCCACCAACCCTCATTTCTTGTGTCTGGTTTTTGAGCGGCAAGCAGCCAAACATAGGTTCAGTTACAAAATTTGGCACCCAACGTGGGGCTGTGTGCCCTCTGGTGGTCTAGCCTGCCTGGTTTCCATGGATGGAGCAATTGGCAGCAGCAGTGCACCAGGGATTACCTGTTCATGTTATCGGGCAGAGCAACAACCGCTTATGAGTGCCGGTTGCTGCTCATGGCTAGCTGCCCCTGTGGCTGGGATTCCAGGGGTGTCCTAGCAGCAACTGAGAAATTTTTTGTCCTTGGGAACTTCTCTTCTGTCCCCTTCATGGAATCAGCAGCCTAGAACACTTTGGTGGTGCAAGAAGTCGTATCCAAGGGAGTTGATGGGTCCCAAGACTGGGTAAGTCAAACCAGACACACACAGGAAATCCTCTGTCTATGCTATTTGAGCTTTTGTGTCATTTGGACCTAGCATGGGTTGCCTGTGTACCATTTGGTGTAAGATAAGATTCTTAAAGACATTTCTCCAGTGTCCCTTTTCAGGAATGAGTTTGGGAGTGCTCCATTTGTTTTGGTTTCTATGTGTTTATTAGTTTTTAAATTATTATTATTATTTATTTATTTATTTTTGAGACGGAGTCTTGCTCTGTCACCCAGGCTGGAGTGCAGTGGCACGATCTTGGCTCACTGCAACCTCCGTCTCCCGGGTTCAAGCGATTCTCCTGTCTCAGCTTCCTGAGTAGCTGGGATTACAGGCAGGAGCTATCACACCCAGCAAATTTTTGTATTTTTGGTAAAGACGGGGTTTCACCATGTTGGCCAGGCTGGTCTTGAACTCTTGACCTCAGGTGATCCACCCGCCTTAGCCTCCCAAAGTGCTGGGATTTCAGGCATGAGCCACTGGGCCTGGCC
>NW_016873281.1:0-378 GCF_001698545.2 Rhinopithecus bieti
TGGGCAACAGAGTGAGACTGTCTCGAAAGAAGGAAGGAAGGAAGGAAGGAAGGAAGGAAGGAAGGAAGGAAGGAAAGAAGGAAGGAAGGAAGGAAGGGGGAAAGGAGGAAAGGAGGGAAGGAGGGAAGGAGGGAAGGAGGGAAGGAGGGAAGGAGGGAAGGAGGGAAGGAGGGAAGGAGGGAAGGAAAGAAAGAGAAAGAAAGAGAAATTAAGAAAGAAAGAAAGAAAGAGAAAGAAAGAAAGAAAGAAAGAAAGAAAGAAAGAAAGAAAGAAAGAAAGAAAGAAGAAAGAAAGAAAGAAAGAAAGAAAGAAAGAAAGAAAGAAAGAAAGAAAGAAAGAAAGAAAGAAAGAAAGAAAGAAAGAAAGAAAGAAAGAAAG
>NW_016873282.1:0-1545 GCF_001698545.2 Rhinopithecus bieti
TTGGCCTCCCAAAGTGATGGCATTACAGGCATAAGCCACCGCACCCGGCCAAAAGCTATGTTTCTTTCAATGACAACAGTAATAATATCAGTAATAGATAACTCTTAGAATATAACAGGTACTCTTTTAAATACTTTGCATGTATTATTTCAATCCTGACAACAGTTCAATAAGGTAGGTACTACTGTGATCCCATTTTACAGATAAATCAAGGTTGGCTCCAGTGGCTCACACCTATAATGCCAGCATTTTGGGAGGCCAAGGCTGGTGGATCGCTTGAGCACAAGAGTTCAAGATCAGTCTGAGGAACATACTAAAACCCCATCTCTACAAAAAAAAAAAAAAAAAAAATTAGCCAGGCATGGGGGCATGTGTCTGCAGTCCCAGCTACTAGAGAGGCTGAGGCAGAAGGATCACTTGAGTCCTGGAAGCAGAGGCTCACTGCAACCACTGCACCCCAGCCTGTGTTTGCCATCAAAAAAATAAACAAACGAAATCAAGGTTAAGCAATCAGACTATATTCGTCAAGAGTGTAGGAATCATTTCTGTGCTCTTCAACACTGAATCCACTTCTATTGAGGTACATAGTATGTGGAAGGTAGTCAATAAATATTTGTTGAATTGACTATATTTGTGTTTCTATAATATCTGCTTTAAAAACATTTCCAGGCCGGGCGCGGTGGCTCAAGCCTGTAATCCCAGCACTTTGGGAGGCCGAGACGGGCGGATCACGAGGTCAGGAGATCGAGACCATCCTGGCTAACACGGTGAAACCCCGTCTCTACTAAAATACAAAAAACTAGCCGGGCGACATGGCGGGCGCCTGTAGTCCCAGCTACTCGGGAGGCTGAGGCAGGAGAATGGCATAAACCCGGGAGGCGGAGCTTGCAGTGAGCTGAGATCCGGCCACTGCACTCCAGCCTGGGCGGCAGAGCGAGACTCCGTCTCAAAAAAAAAAAAAAACATTTCCAGGCTGGTTGCGGTGCCTCACGTCTGTAATCCTAGCACTTTGGGAGGCCAAGGAGGGTGGATCACTTGAGGTCAGAAGTTCGAAACCAACCTGGCCAACAGGGTGAAACCTTGTCTGTATTAAAATACAGGCTGAGCGCGGTGGCTCACGCCTGTAATCCCAGCACTTTGGGAGGCCAAGGCGGGCAGATCACGAGGTCAGGAGATCGAGACCATCCTGGCAAACACAGTGAAACCCCGTCTCTACTAAAAATACAAAAAAAAATTAGCCAGGCATGGTGGCGGGTACCTGTAGTCCCAGCTTCTCGGGAGGCTGAGGCAGGAGAATGGTGTGAACCCGGGAGGCAGCAGAGCTTGTAGTGAGCCAAGATCACACCACTGCACTCCAGCCTGGGTGACAGAGCGAGACTCCGTCTCAAAACAACAACAACAACAACAACAAAAAAATTAGCCAGGCATGGTGTAATTCCAGCTACTTGGGAGGCTGAGGCATGAGAATCACTTGAACTCAGGAGGCAGAGGTTGCAGTGAGCTGAGATCATGCCACTGCACTCCAGCTTGGGAGACAGGGTGACC